>NW_019950676.1:0-7670 GCF_002910315.2 Salvelinus sp. IW2-2015 | reverse complement strand
GCCTGGGCATCTCTCCCGCATCACTTGTAGGATGTAAGGGCACTGGTCATCGTCTCCGCCATTACTTGTAGGATGTAGGGCTGGTCAATCTCTTCCACCCATGCCTTGTAGGATGTAGGGCACTGGTCATCCTCTCCACCCATACTTGTAGGATTAGGGCCACTGGGCATCTCTCACATTACTTGTAGGATTAGGGCAACTGGGCATCTCTCCGCCATCACTTGTAGGATGTGGCACTGGCATCTCTCCGTCCATCACTTGTAGGATGTAGGGCACTGGGCATCTCTCGTCATCCTTGTATGATGTAGGGCACTGGGCATCGATCTCTGCCCATGCACTTGTGGATGTAGGGCACTGGTCCATCTCTCCACCAATACTTGAGGTATGTAGGGCACTGGTCTCTCGTCCGTCCCATCCACTTGAGGTATGTAGGAAACTGCGGCATTCTCTCTGCCATCATTGTTAGGTGGTAGGGCACTGGGCATCTCTACGTCCATCAATTGTAGATGTAGGTACTGAGCATGCTCTCTGCCATCACTTGTAGGTGTTGGGCACTGGGCATCTCTCCGCCTACTCACTTGTAGGATGTAGGGCACTGAGCATTTCTCTGCCCATCTATTGTAGGATTGTAGGGCACTGGGCATCTCTCGCCATACTTGTTGGATGTAGGGCACTGGGCTCTCCCGCCCATTAATTGTAGGATGTAGGGACCTGGGCTCTTCCACCATTACTTGAGGTATGTAGGCACTGGGCCTCTCTCCGTCATCACTTTGAGTATGTAGGGCTTGGGCATCTCTCTGCCCATCACTTGTAGTATGTAGGGCCACTGGGCATCTTCGCGCCTCACCTTGTAGGATGTAGGTGAACTGGGCTCTCTCCGTCCATCACTTTGAGGATGTAGGGCATGAGCATCCTCTCTGCCCATCCTTGTAGGATGTATGGGCACTGGCATCTCTCCGCCATCACTTGATAGGATGTAGGCGCAGCTCGAGCATCTCTCTGCCCATCACTGTAGGATGTAGAGCACTGGGCCATTTTCGCCCATCACTTGTGGATGTAGGGACGGTCATGTCTCACCCCATGTAGGATTGTGCCTGGTCGATCTCTCCAACCCATCTTGTAGTGTAGGGCAGGGTCATCTCTCCACCATCACTTGTAGGTGTAGGTGCACTGGGCATCTCTCCGTCATACTTGACGGTTGTAGGGCACTGGGCAGATCTTCCGACCGCAATTTCTTGTAGATGTGGGCCCCGGCATCTCTCCGCCATTACTTGAGGTAATGTTAGGCACTGGTCATCTCTCCAATTTATGTTGTAGGATGTAGGCCTGGTCCATTCTCGCCCATTACTTGTAGGATGTAGGGACTGGTCATCTATTCCACCCATATTTGTAGGATGTAGGGCACTGGTATCTCTCCACCATTTAACTTGTGATGTAGGGATGGGAACTCTCTCCACCCATTATTGGAGGGTAATGGTCGGAGGGCACTGGGGCTCTCTCCCGCATCAGTTGTAAGGGGATGTTAGGGCATGGGCATCTCTCCCGTCCATACTCTGTAGGATGGGGGCTGGGCATCTCCACGTCATCACTTGTAGGAGTTGGGCCTGATGATCTCTCGTGCCATCAATTGTAGGAGTGGAGCACTGGTTCATCTTCCCACCCATTACTTGGAGGTATGTTGGCACTGGGTCATTCTCGTCATTTATTGTAGGATGGTAGGCATGGTCCTCTCTCACCATTAATTGGAATAGGATGTATGGGCAGGGGTCACTTCACCATGCACTGTAGGATGTAGGGCCTGTCCGATTCTCCACCATGTACTTGTAGGATGTAGGGCACGGTATTCTGCACAGATCACGTTGTAGTGATGGTAGGGGCGGGGGCATCTCTCGTCTATCACTGAGGATGTTGGGCACTGGTGCATTTCCACCCATTACTTGTAGGATGGGTAGGTGCACTGGTCATCTCTCCACCATTGTTCTGGGTATGTAGGGCAACTGGGGCAATCTCTCGCCAATACTTGTAGCGAATGTAGGGCATGGGCATACTCTCCGGCCAATCAGTTTTAGGATGTAGGGCATGGGTCATCTCTCCACCCATTAACTTGTAGGATGTAGGGCACTGTCATCTCTCCGCCCTTACTTGTAGATGTAGGGCACTGGGTCATCTCTCCCCATCACTGTAGGATGTAGGGCAATGGTCACTTCCACCATTACTTGTAGGATGTAGGACACTGGGATCTCTCCACAATTACTTGTAGGATCGTTTAGGGCACTGTCTCTCTCCGCCCATTACTGTAGGATGGTAGGGCACTTGGGTCTTCCTCTCCACCCATCTTTGAGGATGTAGGCACTGGGTCACTCTTCCCCATCTGATTGTAGGATGTAGGGGCACTGGCATCTCTCCACCATTACTTTGTAGGATGTAGGGCACTTGGGCATCTCTTCCGGCCCATCACTGTGTAGGATGTGGGACTGGTCAGTCTCTCCGCTCCATTACTTGTAGGATGTAAAGGGCTGGTTCTCTCCCCCCATCATTGTAGGATGTGGGCACTGGTCATCTCTCCACGCCTTACTTGAGGGCATGTAGGGACTGGCGATCTCTCCCCATTTCTTGTAGGATGTAGGGCAACTGGGCATCTCTCCGCCATCATTGTAGGATGTAGTGGCACTGGGCATCTCTCGCTCTCAATTTGTAGGATATAGGGCGACTGGCATTCTCCGCTCCATCCACTTGTATGAATGTAGGCATGGGCCTCTCTGCCATCATTGTAGGATTAGGGCATACTGGTCATATCTCCACCATTACTGAGGTATGGTAGGGCACTTGGTTCATCTCTCCGTCCATACTTGAGGTCTGTAGGGGCACTGGGCATCTCTCTCCCAATCATTGTAGGATGATAGGGCATCGGGCTCGTCTCCGGCCCTCTCTTGTAAGGATTAGGGCAGCTGGCATCTTTCGCCCATCACTTGTAGGATTGTAGGGCATGGGCATTCTCTCCGTCTCACTTGTAGGATGTAGGTACGGAAGCATCTTCTGGCTCATTCATTGTAGGATGTAGGGCAGGGGCCATTCTCCCATCACTTTGTAGGAAAATGTGGGCCTGAGCATTGCTCTCTGCCACCCTTGGTAGGATTGTAGGGCACTGGGCCATCTTTCGGCCATCACTTGTAAGGATTTGTAGGGGCCACTGGGATCTCTTCGCCATATTACTTGTAGGATGTAGGGCACTGGGCTCTCTCCCACCCATTACTTGAAGGTATGTAGGGCCACTGGGCATTAATCTCCGTCCTCACTTGATAGGTTATGTAAGGGATTCGGGCATTCTCTCTGCCATCTTGTAGATTAGGGCAGTCGGCATCTTTCGCCATCACTTTTGTAGGCATATAGGGCTGGGCATCTCTCCGTCATCACTTGTGGTATGTGGGCACTGAGTCCTTTCTGCCCATTGCACTTGCATAAGGAATGGTACGGAGACTTTGGCATCTCTCCGCCCATCCCTCTCTATGTGGATGCTAGGGGCCTAAGATAGCGAATATATCTGTAACCCATAAAAATTTGCTAAGGATGTAGGGGCTACTGGGCAATCTTCGCCCTAAGATCACTGTGTAGGAATGTAGGGCAACTGGCGATCTTTCGCCCACCAACTTGATAGAACATGTAGAAGAACGCACTCTGGGCATCTCTCCGCCATCCCATACATTCACTAGCAGCGTATGTAGGAGGGGAAGCGAATCTGGGCATCTCTAATCCGCTACCGATGCGTCATTGACACTTGTAGGAATGTAGGGCACGGTCGGGCTATCCTCTGGCCGACCATCACTCACGTGTAGCGACTCTAGGACCGACTAACGCACGTGAGCACTTTCTCAAAGATCTGCCTCACTTGTGGGATGTAGGCGGACTGAAAAGCATTCTCTCTGGCCATCCACATTGGGTCAGGATGATTAGCGGGCAATCTGGGTCATACCTCTCGCGCATTCATTGTAGAGATGTAGCGCCTGGGTCTCCTTTTCGCATCCACTTTTGTAAGGAGGTGATAAAGCGACGCGGACGTATAGACGGATCTCTCGCGCAATCACCGCCTCCTTTATGGTTTGGGGTTAAGGGGTGGGCATCTCTCCGCCCGATCACATGTGTAGGATGGTAGGGCACTCTGAATGCATCGTCTCTGCTGCCAATCACTTGTAGGGATGTAGTAGCAACTCTTGGCATCTTTACGCCCATTCACTTGTAGGATTAGCGCAGCTGCATTCTCTCGCCGCATCACTGGGTAGGACTGTAGCGGCCAAGGGCGGCTGAGCTGGGCAATCTCTCCCCCATTACCTTGAGGTATGTACAGGCACTGGGCATTCTCCGCCATCACTGTGGATGTGGGGCATGCGGCATCTCTCCGCATCACTTGTAGGATGTAGGCCAGCGAAGCTCTCCATATTAGAAGCGCTGCAATCTCCGCATCAGCTTTTGTAGATGTAGGCAGGCATGGGCAATCTCTCGCCAGTACGTCAAGGGTCTCGGTCTCGGATAGTGAGGATGTAGGGCAATGGCGCAATCTCTCGCCCATCACTTGTAGGATGTAGGGACTGGGCATCTCTCGCCCAATCACTTGTGATGTTAGGCACTGGGATCTCCGCCCATCACTTGTTAAGACTGCGGCTCGTCTGTAAAAGTGTGTACAGTATGCAGTGCTCGACTGCTGATGCTGATTCCAACGTGTGCCTGACTCAATGTGCCTACTTGCTGATGCTGGCCTCAGCGTCTCAACCTACATAGAGAGACTGGAGGATGGCTGAACATGCTGTAGAGATGTTATACACACACACTGCACACTTAATACTACATACACAAGACCCATGCAGGCACACACAGCCGACAGACAAACATACAGAGATGCAAAAACAGGCACACACGACAGAACAGACATACAGAGATGCAGAAACGGCAACACCGAGATAGACATACAAGAGATGCGAACAGGCACACACCTAGACAGACAGACATGCAGAGAATGCAGAAACAGACACACAGCCACCGGGGACAGGACAGACATTACAGAGATGCAGAAACAGGCCCACAACCAGAACGGACAGAGCATACAAGACCGATGCAGAAAACAGACACACACACCGACAGACAGACATACAGAGATGCAGAAAAGGCACACACCCGGACAGACAGACATACAGAGACTGCGAAACAGACACACACACGACAGACAGCCACAGAGATGCAGAAACAGACACACACACCGACAGACAGACATACCAGAGATGCAGACCAGACACACACACGACAGACAGACATACAGAGAGCAGAAAAGACACACACACGACAGACAGACATAGCAGAGATGCAGAAAGCAGGCACACACTGACAGACAGACATAGAGAATGCAGAAAAGACCCACACGACAGCCAGAAAAAAATACAGAGATGCAGAAAACAGGCACAGCACCGACAGACAGACATGACAGAGATGCGCAAGAAGGCTACACACACTCGAAGCAGACATACAGAGATGCAGAAACAGACACACCACCCGACAGACAGACATACAGAGATGCAGAAACAGCGGACACACACCGACAGACAGACATAACAGAGATGCAGAAACAGGCACACACACTGACAGAACAGCATACAGAAGATGCAGAAACAGACACACACACAGACAGACAGACATACAGAGTGTGCAGAACAGACACACCTCAATCCGCAGACCTTTTCACGCTATTGGACAGCCTATTAGTGGGGACAAAGAGCATGTTTCCTTATTCATTTAAAAAAGATCAGTGGATTTGCACAAATCCTGGCCAATTTAAAACTTTCAAACAAAGCTCTCCTCTCTCTGTCTCTCTCGCCCTCTTGTCTTCTCGCTGTCTCTCTCCTCTGTCACACACACGTTCATTTTGCATCCTCTTTCAGGCTTAGGGGTTCTCATCAAAAAAACGGAGAAAAGGGGATTTGAGAGGATGGTGACAGAGCGACAGAACCAGAGAAGATGGGGGTGAGGGGAAGGCAGGGGGAGGGGGGAGGCAGGGAAGGCAGGGGAGAGGGGGAGGCAGGGGGGATGGAAGGCAAGGGGAGAGGGGAAGGCGGGGAGATAGGGGGAAGGGGGAGTGGGGAGAGGGGGGAAAGGCATGGGAGGCGGAGGAAAGGGGGGAAGGGAGGGGGAGGCGGGGAGGGGGATGGAAGCGGGAGATAGGGAGGCAGGGGGCAGAGGTGTGCTGGAGGGGGGTCTAGGCTGCTCTGTTTTTAAACGCTTTGATACTCTGCAGCCACACAGCTACTAGATCTTTCTGCTTTATTAAGGACCTCTGCTCTCTTTTTCTCCCTTGCTCTTCTTCTATTTTCTCTTCTCTCTCATCTCTCTCTCCTCTTCGTCTCTCTTCTCTCTTCTCTCTCTCTCTCTCTCTCTCTTTTTTCTCCCTTGCGCTCTTTCTCTCCTCTGCTCTCTCTCTCTCGCTCTCTCTCTCTCTCACACACTCTCTTTCTCTTTCTCCCCTCTCTCTCCAACTCTCTCACTTTCTCTCTCTCCCCGTCTCTCGCTCTCTTTCTCTCTCTCCCTCTCCTCTCCCCCTTTTTATGTATCTCTCTGTCTCTCCTCTCCTTCTCTCTCGCCACATAATTAGTTTGGAGCTCAAATTAGCAACTCAAATGTTGGCTATCTGGATATGCTTGCCCGGCTTCCTCCTCTATTCTTTCCATGCAGTTTGACAATATTTTTGTTAACGCCCATTTCCTCATTACACAACTGTAGCGGAGGGGATGGGATGGAGAGGTGGATGAAGGAGGGGGGGTGGTAGTGAAGCAGTGGTGTGTGAGGGGGTGTGGGAAGGTCAAACAGGAGATTGAGTGGAGGATTTGGCAAGCTGTCCTCTCAGCAGATAGCTCATACTTGGATAAAGCTCATTGAACTAAATAAGGATCTGAAGTAATCAGGGGAAAACTGTTTATTTCTGTATAATTGACCAGCGTGGCTCCGCTCTCTCTATGGGGTTTCTACCATCTGAAAGGACATGGAATAAGAAAATACTAGACAGGGCTGACTACGTACGGAAGTGAGAGGAAATACAGCAGTCAGATGTTAGTTCATTATACTGTAAAGTGTAAATTGGAACAAACACAGTCATATTATTTCCAGGAGAATAGAGACTCCGTTTACTACTTTATTATCCCCCAGGGGCAATTAGCATTACAGCAGGCAGTAGATGAACACACAGTACATACAAACAGCATTCAGACATAAATAGAGTAAAATACAATTCTGTACCTCATAAATAGAACTGTTGCTATGGCTGATCCGTTTCCTATGACTCCTACTCAACACCTCATATAAGGTAGGCATGATTATGCCAGTGTACTCTACACACATCAAGATTGTACTGTAGGAACTATATGACACCACCAGAACCTCTGCAATTACTTTCCTCCTGCGTTGCCATATACTTTGGTCAGTTCCCATTTACTAACTAACCAATTACTCTTCATATTTACCCAGGTGAATGGCCCAGGAACAGAGGATGATGGCGATGGTAGTCAGCGAGGATTTTTAATACAGTGAACTTCAGCGGCAGATCAGGCTCAATTAACATTGAGATGAAAGGTAATCCCAGGAGTAGAGCAAACATACTTAAAACTACATGCACGTATGCATGCAGCACACGTTCC
>NW_019950675.1:0-7675 GCF_002910315.2 Salvelinus sp. IW2-2015 | reverse complement strand
TCTTTCTCCTGGACTCAAACTAAGCTAGAAATGACTTACATCTATGAGACATAACTATACATACACAGTATAAACTGATGAGCATTACAGTATAGCCATTTCCTACCCCAAGCTCGCAGAGCTTCCCTCAGTACGGTGATTAGGAGGCTGTGGGCGCAGCACAGGCCAGCACCACACTGACTGACCTGCACATCACTCTAGCTGCCGTAGCGTGTGAGGACCCACAAGTTTCTGGCCAGGTTCTCTGAAGCCACTGAGGACCACACACACAGCTCACAATTTTATCAATATTGACTTCTTTCTCTCTTTGTCAGGTCGAAATGAAAAGGGTCAGCTGGGTCACGGGGACACCAAGCGCCTGGAGGCCCCAAAGCTGATTGAGGCCCTCGCAGACGAAGTGGTGGTGGCTGCAGCCTGTGGACGRAACCACACCCTGGCATTGACAGAGGGTGGCACCGCCTACTCGTTTGGAGAGAACAAACTGGGCCAGCTGGGCCAGGGCAACCAAACAGATGCAGTCCTCAGTCCAGCCCTGGTAAGCAACATAAACCTCCCTATTCATCTGCCTCATTATTGTGGCTGATTTATTATAGGTTTAATATGGCCACATCCTGAGCCTGTGCTTATCAAAGCTTTCCCTTTCCCCTCTCAGATCCAGTACAATGGGCAGCCCTTGGTCAAGGTGGCATGTGGGGCAGAGTTCAGCATGGTGGTGGACTGCAAAGGAAACCTCTACTCGTTCGGGTGCCCAGAGTATGGCCAGCTAGGTATGTACACAACTAAAGAGCAGGACTGGACAGATTTAAAATGTAAAAATGTTTCTCTAATGACACATTTTAAAGAGTCACAATGACCCCTTCAAAAATCATTCTAGATCAAACACTGGCGTTGCACTTATTTTTGTCTTGTGTTTTGGGTCACAGGACACAACTCTGATGGCAAGTTCATTGCCCGSGCTCAGCGCATCGAGTTTGACTGTGAGACCATTGCACGCCGCGTGGCCATCTTCATCYAGAAGAGTAAGGACGGCCAGGTGACGCCTGTACCTAACGTGGTGGTCCGAGACGTCGCCTGCGGAGGCAATCACACGGTGAGGAGGGAAGACCAGGACCTGTATTCAGTCTTGGAAAACGATCAGTTTGGCCTTTTTAGATCATAATGAATAAAATGACATGTACTTGGGGGACCTGATTCTAGATCAGCACTCCTACTCTGAGACACTTTATAATTACGGGCTCTGATCCCTACTGTCACAAATACCCCTTGAGCCAGAAATGTGCATTTTAGAAATAGAAATCAAGCAATGGTATAAAGCTTTGTCTCGCAATAGTGTTGGTGTATATTAGTGATGTTAGCATGAGGTGTGTGTTTCCAGCTGATATTGGACTCCCAGAAGCGGGTGTTTTCCTGGGGCTTTGGTGGTTATGGACGGCTGGGTCACACGGAGCAGAAGGACGAGATGGTGCCCAGACTGGTGAAGCTCTTTGACTTCCCCYGGCGCGGGGCATCCCAAATCTACACTGGCTATCAGTGCTCCTTCGCTYTAAATGAGATGGGTATGGGACACAATGCTTAACCCCTTGAATGTCGCACTGATGAGTAAATCTRTTTAGAATTATTTTATTTATCACCCCTATTATCAATTTATACCACTATAAACCAAGAATACTACTGTTACTTCCCCAAGTCTGTTGCTCTCCCTGATATACACTGTACAAAACATGTCTCTTTCCATGACAGACTGACCATGTGAAAGCTGCGATCTCTTATTGATGTCACCTGTTAAATCCACTTTAATCAGTGTAGATGATGGGGAGGTCTGGTTAAAGAAGGATTTTTAAGCCTTGAGACAATTGACATGTGGATTGTGTGTGTGTGCTCTGCAGAGGGTGAATGGGCAAGACAAAAATGTGCTGCTGAACGGGGTATGGTAGTAGGTGCTAGGCGCACCGGTTTGAGTGTGTCAAGAACTGCAATGCTGCTGGGGTTTTCACGCTCAACTGTTTCTCGTGTGTGTCAAGAATGGTCCACTACCCAAAGGACATCTAGCCAACTTGACACAACTGTGGGAAGCATTGGAGTCAACATGGGCCAGCAACCCTGTGGAACGCTTTCAACACCTTGTAGAGTCCATGCCCCCAACGAACTGAGGCTGTTCTGAGGGCAAAAGGTGGTGCAAGTCAATATTAGGAAGGTGTTCTTAATGTTTTGTACACTGAGTATATTGTAGTGATTTTCAAGCGGTATGTCAACTGATTTTGAACCTAACATCTGTCAGTCTAAACAATGTAGCCATTACGCCAAAGAGGTGGACAAATTTTGCTGGTGTTTTTTTTATAAGGAAGCTACAATATTAACATTTTGTGTGCAGGAGGGCTGTTTTTCTGGGGGGTCACCAATACCTCGCGGGAGTCTACCATGTACCCCAAGTCCGTGCAGGACCTGTGTGGCTGGAAGGTCCGCAGTCTGGCGTGCGGGAAAAGCAGTATCGTTATCGCTGCAGACGACAGCACCATCAGCTGGGGACCCTCCCCCACCTTTGGGGAACTGGTKAGTTTTAATTGGTGTATTTATAAAGCAGACTTCTCGCACCCAAAGTGCTGTACCATTATAGAAATGTACTTGTGTGCTCGAAAGACTGCTGAATTGGCACACCTCTTCTGGCTTCTCTACCTGTTATGACATGGGTTTTGTGATTTGTTACAGGGATACGGAGACAACAAGGCCAAGTCCTCCACTACTGCTCAGGAGGTGAAGACCCTGGATGGAGTTTACACTGAACAGGTGTGGAGCAGCAACAGAGAATGAAAACAGTGATGAATTTGAATTCCCACTTATGTAATCTGTAGATGGGAACTGCATTTAGGTGCATGTTCACTCTTTGGGCTGAAACATTTGGGTGTTTGTGGTTGCAGGTGGTGATGGGATACGCACACTGCCTGGTCATCGCCAGACAGGATACTCCACAGGAACAAGAGAAGCTCAAGAAGCTGCCAGAGTACAACCCACGCACGCTCTGATAGGGCACCATCCAGCTGCCTCACCTTTTATTTTTTTACTCCAGAGACAACCGATTCTCCAGAATGCACCTGCCCTTTATGTCACCTTTGTAAGTCATGATGGATGGCTGGGGAGGGTGGGCTTCCATGAATATGTATGCATACACTTTGAAAAACAAGTCAGGTCTAGGCCATAGATTCAGAGGTTAAATGAAAAAAATGCGCCACAACAACTAAGACTGAAACAAATCCACTGGACAGAATACATCCTGCTCACAACGCTTGTCAGATTTCTACAGCTGGATAGAGGAACTCTACCACTCAACTCTCCAAGCACGTTATTCCTCTCTGGGTTCTACTCCTACCCCAAAATCCATGCAACTCCACTGAAGAGTTCACTATATTTTCATGAAGTCTTTTTATTCTTCTGTTGAACTGATCAATGTCCTCTCCCTCACCATAACAGGTGCTACATCAGTCCTCTTTGGGCAGATTCATTTCCAAGTGAGGGATCACTTCAAGACCAACACTCCATGCCTTTTAAAATTGTCGTTTGGGGGTATGGAGTAAATGTTTCTTTGTGTTTGTTCCCAAAGACCAATTGCTGAATTTAGTTTAATTTGTTCATGAGGTCCATGGCAGTATTAGTCTTTGTCAGGTCGATCTGTATGCATTGTCAGAACACAATCGGGATCTGAGACATTTGTGTCACCAAGTTGATGCTCTCCGGCCATTGACTTATGTTACATTCTTTGGTTTCTCTTCACTTGTATGATTAAATGTTGGCGTTGAGGATGCGCAACTGTCCCTCAAAGGCCACTGTCTGCTTGTTGTCATTCCTGATATTTGTTTGATTTTTTCCCCCTTATTACTTTTTAGCCTGGGAAACCAGCTGTGGACACTGCAGTCTTGGGAATGATGAAAACCAGCATGAATTTGATTTTGGGAGGACTTGAGTTGTGTGCCTCTGTTTTAGTGTGAATCTGCACTGCTGTTAAAATTCTTTATTTCATAAACTCCTGTGTTGAGCATCCTAAATAATCCCATAGATTATGTTATTATATTTATAGTGAATTTGAAGGGGGGGGGACATGATGTAAGATGCTACCCTGGTATTACAAATTATGTATTGGCTACTAAAGCCAACAACTTACTGCTGTGCAATGGAGTTTTGATGAAAAAATCTGATAATCAAATGCTACTATTTATGCTGCCCTAATTTGAATTATGTACAGAAAATGGAGCTCTGAGTATTGATCAGTTTTTCTGGCACAATTTGGTGAATGCGCCCAATGCCTTCAGAAAGCCTTGGTTTCCCCATTTACTAGTGGAAACACCACTGGTAGGAAAATGCCTTATTTTTTTCCCCGTTTCGGTCTGTCGATCTGGCTCAGTTACAGTAATCTAGGCGTGAGCAACAAAAAAAAGCGTTGTACGGTGCATTCGGAAAGTATTCAGACCCCTTTTTCAACATTTTGGTAAATTTTTATTCAAAAATTGATTAAAATGGTTTTATTTCCCCTGCAATCTACACACTATCACATAATGACAAGGTAAATACAGGTTGACATTATTGCACATTTAAAAAAATTTTTAAATCAAAAATCTTAAATTTACATAAGTATTCAGATCCTTTACTGAGTACTTTGGTGAAGCACCTTTGGAAGCAATTACAGCCTCGAGTKTTGGGAATGACGCCACAAGCTTGGCACACCTGTATTTGGGGGGTTTCTCTCATTCTCTGCAGATCCTCTCATGCTCTTTCAGGTTGGATGGGGAGCGTCGCTGCACAACTATTTTCAGGTCTCTCCAGAGATGTTCGATCGGGTTCAAGTCTGGGCTCTGGCTGGGCCACTCAAGGACATTCTGAGACTTGTCCCAAAGCCACTCCTGTGTTGTCTTGGCTGTGTGCTTAGGGTCGTTCTCCTGTTGGAAGGAGAACTTTCACCCCAGTCAGAGGTCCTGAGAGCTTTAGAGTAGGTTTTCATCAAGGATCTCTACTTTGCTACGTTCATCTTTCCCTTGATCTGACTAGTCTGCCTCCACCATGCTTCACCGTAGGGATGGTGCCAGGTTTTCTCCAAACGTGACGCTTGGCATTCAGGCCAAAGACTTCAATCTTGGTTCCATCAGACCAGAGAATCTTGTTTCTCATGGTCTGAGAGTCCTTTAGGTGCCTTTTGGGGAAACTCCCGACTGGGCTGTCATGTGCCTTTTACTGAGGAGTGGCTTCAGTCTGGCCACTCTACCATAAAGGCCTGATTGGTAGAGTGCTGCAGAGATGGTTGTCCTTCTGGAAGGTTCTCCCATCTCCACAGAGCAACTCTGGAACTCTGTCAGAGTGACCATCGGGTTCTTGGTCACCTACCTGACCAAGGCCCTTTTCCCGCTTGCTCAGTTTGGCCGGGCGGCCAGCTCTAGGAAGAGTCTTGGTGGTTCCAAACTTCTTCCATTTCAGAATGGAGGCCACTGAGTTCTTGGGGACCTTCAATGCTGCAGACTTTTTTGGTACCTTTCCCCAGATCTGTGCCTCGACACAATCCTGTCTCAGAGCTCTACAGACAATTCCTTCGACCTCATGGCATGGTTTTTGCTCTGATGTGCATGGTCAACTGTGGGACCTTAAACATGTGTGTGCCTTTCCAAATCATGTCCAATCATTTGAATTTACCACAGGGGGACCAAGTTGTCGAAACATCTCAACGACGATCAATGGATGCACCTGAGTTCAATTTTGAGTCTCATAGCAAAGAGTCTGAATATTTATGTAAATATAAGGTATTTCTATTTTTTTTATACGTTTGCTAAACTTTCTGAACCTGTTTTTTGCTTTGGAAGCTTAGAGATAGGTCTATAATTATTCAGTGAGGAGGGATCTAGATTGCGCTTTTTAATGAGAGGTTGGACCAGAGCCAGAGGTCAGACAGAATGTTGAGGCCAACAGTATGCATAAACCTCTTTAAGTAGTCTAGTAGGGACCATGTCACAGGGGTAGGAAGAAGTCTTCACACCACACACGCTTACACTTGGTGACAGTTCCTTGCATTCTCGCCATTGACACTTCTGCCATATGCTACCTGGGTGTGTTACATTCTTCAGGGGTGTGTGGCAGATCCAGATATGTAGTACAGACTGATTCCGCAGGCAGGGACCTCAAACACACAACACAGGATTCCTATCCTCTCACGCATGACAAATCATGGCAACTAATACTCTTACAATCAAAATGGCTCCCAACAAGGTGGACTTTCTATTTCTAAAGACACGCCCAGAGTATACTGTGTTCAAAGGTCTTTATCTCAAGAACGCTTAGCAACAAAACGGCTGTAGCAGAATGCAAATGTTCTGATAAATGAAAGTGGTACCAGTGTGCTGTTTGAGGGGGCATATTACACTTTTAGCTCTCAAACTCGAGTGAGGGTCATTCCTGAGCTCAGGCCAAAAGTAGTGCACTATGTAGGGAATATGGTGCAATTTGGAAGGCATTTCTTATGAATAACTCAAGGCTTTTGGGAGAAAGATGGCCATAGATGGAGTGGTCTTATGATTAGACCCCAGCAGGGAGAAGCCTACGTGATCTACGGTCAGTCAGAACAGTGCATGGATTGTTTGGCCGAAGGGAATCCCAGTCAGTGGCTGGCTCTATACTCCCACACCAAGGACATTACTCAATCAAAACCTCTATCCTGGTTTCTGGGATGTATGTCGTAAACAACATTGCCCCACTGCAGCAAGTAAAAACATACAATATATATAAAATTTCGTTTTTCACCCAAAAATTCACCCAAAAGTTGTGTTGATAACATGAACCCAAATGTGCATTCTTGCAGCACACAAAGAATGTTGTTTTGAAACTGGGGACCAAGTTTGACTTACTAAGGCTTGCTCTGTAAGCCTATCAAGTCACTTTCCTAAAATATGGAGGTCACCCCCACCCCCATACCTTCCCATCCTTCCTATTGGGGTCCAGGCTTTGTTGCAATGCGATGATACAGAGAGTAATGGACAGTCACAGCATCCAGGGAGGGCTGTAGATGTCCTTTGTGCGGTCCACTCTCACACAACACGGTTAGCCCTGAGCTCCTGGCTCTAACCACACAAAGGCTGTCACTAGTTGCTGCTCCCACACTAGGATCAGGAAACGATCCTCTCTCTATGGTTTAGCGCTCTCCCTCTGTTTTCCCTCTCTCCCTGCAGTGCATTAACAGGCGCAGTCCAACACTACTGGGGTACAAATACTCACAACACCCCATCAGCCAATCAGGAGCATAGGTTCAGCATTTCCACCAATCACAGCTTTGTGTGAATCCTGGCACCTCATTCTCAAAACGTGGGCTGGGATAAGGAGGAGAGCATTGTCAGAGGCAAGACTGGCACCTATAGGCCTTTACTAAGTAACACTGGCACAATGTATCAACTCATTATACTATTGAAGTCACATTAAGATTACCCACTGTTCAATGGTCAATTACTTGATGATACCCACTGATTCTTGAAAAATATTTGTATTTTTTATTGTTTTACCTTACCCTATCATACAAATCTATAGTTTTTTGCCCCATTTTTTGTATACATTATCTACAATGTATAGCTCCAAATATGTTTCCAACGATCATGTCAGTCTAATTGACCTTCAGGCATTCTGAATTTCAGAGTGGTTACCCCTAAGCCTCATC
>NW_019950674.1:0-7676 GCF_002910315.2 Salvelinus sp. IW2-2015 | reverse complement strand
AACTCATCTCTTGGCAGTAGTACTGTAGACTACTTTATCACTGACCTCAACCCAGAGTCTCTCAGAGTGTTCACAGTCAGCCCACTGACACCCCTATCAGACCACAGCAAAATCACAGTCTACTTGAACAGAACAATACTCAATCATGAGGCATCAAAGCCAAAGGAACTGAGTAATATTAAGAAATGCTATCGATGGAAGGAAAATAGTGTAGAAACCTACCAAAAAACTATTAGGCAACAACAAATTCAATCTCTWTTAGACCACTTCCTGGACAAAATGTTTCACTGTAATGGTGAAGGTGTAAACTTGRCAGGAGAAAATCTAAACAGTATATTTGACCTCTCAGCTTCCCTAWCAAATCAAAAAAGGTCAAGCAGACAACCTAACAAAATGAACAACAGTGACAAATGGTTTGATGAAGAATGCAAAAACCTAAGAAAGAAATTGAGAAACCTGTCCAACCAAAAACATAGAGATCCAGAAAACCTGAGTCTACGCTTTCACTATGGTGAAGCACTAAAACAATACAGAAAAATACTACGGAAAAAGAAGGAACAGCACGTCAGAAATCAGCTTAATGTAATAGAAGAATTCATAGACTAACCACTTCTGGGAAAATTTGAAAAGTCTAAACAAACAACAAAACAAAGAGTTATCTATTCAAAATGGAGATGTGTGGATAAACCACTTCTCCAATCTTTTTCCCTCTATAATAAAGAACAAAGAACAAAAACATATACATGATCAATTTCAAATCTTAGAATCAGCCTACCAGAACCCACTGGATTACATTGAATGAACTACAGGACARAATTCAAACCCTCCAACCCAAAAAGGCCTGTGGTGTTGATGGTATCCTACATGAAATGATAAAATATACAGACCACAAATTCCAATTGGCTATACTAAAACTCTTTAACATCTTCCTCAACTCAGGCATCTTACCCAATACTTGGAACCAAGGACTGATAACCTCAATCACCAAAAAATGGAGACAAATTTGACCCCAAAAAYKACTGTGGGATATGTTTCAAAAGCCCCTGAACAAGGCAGTTAACTCACTGTTCCTAGGCCGTCATTGTAAATAAGAATTTGTTCTTAACTGACTTGCCCAGTTAAATAAAGGTAAAAAAAGCAACATTAGGGAAAACCTCCGCATAATCATTAACAGCGGACCTCTGCATTATCATTAACCATGGGCATCTGCATTATCATTAACGGTGGACATATGCATTATCATTAACAACGGGTATCTGCATTATCATTAACAGCGGGCCTTCGCGTTATCATTAACGGCAGACATCTGTGTTATCATTAACAGTGGACCTCTGCGTTATTGTTAACAGCGGACATCTGCATTATCATTAACAGAGGACATCCACATTATAATTAACAGCGGACCTCTGCATTATCATTAACAGCGGACCTCTGCATTATCATTAACACAATCAGACCTGTAAATGTCGTCACAGTGGAAACAATATATCTGAGCAAAATGATCAACATTGGCTTTTTACCAAAATTAACCCGTAACTGACAGACAACACGTAAATTTCATGTCACACACTGAGCACACCGCCAGTTGACGAAACAAACAAACCAAAACAAAGGCAAAGGATCTTACTCAATGGCTTTTGGTTGGCTCCAAAAATTTGTAAGTCGCTCTGGATAAATAGAGCGGTGCTGCTAGAATGACTTAAAATGTAAAATGTAAATGTAAAATAAGCTTTTTGACTCGAATTTGGCATGAGGGTCTGCTATAAACGCAAATTGATGGAGAAGTGGGTGTTTGGGGAAAAACAATAGCGACGTTATAGAAATCGCATGTACTAACAAACAACAAGTTAGCAGTTAAAAGGTGGAAAAAGACACACACATTGTTTAAAAAGGTGGCAAAAAACACACCCACATTTGCTTTCCAAAGGGCCGTGGAAGTGAGACAGGGATGGCAAGCTTAAGCCCAAACCTCTTGCAAAGATATATACAACAAATTGGCACTAGAACAGTTGCAGCACCCACGGTTCGACCCTACTAGAATCTGAAAAGTCAATGTCTACTGTTTGCTGATGATCTGGTGGCGTTGTCTGTCCCAAACCAAGGAGGGCCTACAGAGCAGCACGCTGAGATATTCTGCACAATATTCTGCCCAGAAACCTGGGCTCTGACAGTAAATCTGCAGTAACGACCAAAATACTGATTGTTCCAAAAAAAGGTCCAGTTGACAGAAACGCACAAATACAAATTCCATCTTAGAGCACAACAAAAAACGATACAGTTTACATCGGCCTAAAACATCAGCGCGCACCAGTAAATTCGCACAAAGCTGTGAACGGTCTGAGAGAACAAGGCAGAAGGGGCATTCTAATGGCCATCAAAAGGAACATAAAAAATTCAACATAGATACTATTAGGATGAAGATGGCTAAAAATACTTGAATCCAGTCCATAGTTAGCCCATTGGCCTTTATGGGTTGTGAGTTCTGGGGTCCACTTCACCAACCCAAGAATTCACACAATGGGACAAAGCACTCAAATTGAGACTGCTGCATGCAGAAGCTACTGCAAAATCGCTCTGTGTAGCAACGTAGAACAACCAACTAATCGCATGCAGAGCAGAATTAGTGCCCGATCCGATACACTAATTATCAAAATCCAGAAAAGAGACGTTAAATTCTAGCAACGCACCAGTAAAAGGAAGTGATTCCCAACACCTTCCATAACAAAAGTCATCAACCGAGTACAGAGAGATGACCCTCGGCTGGAGAAGAGTCCCCTAAGGCAAGCTGGTTCTGGGGCTCTGTTGCAACAGAACACAAGACCACAAGAGCCCCGAGGATTGCAAGGCACAATTAGACCACCGAACCAAATCGATGAGAAACAAAAAAGATAGATTGACTTGACACATTGTGAAAAGAATTAACAAAAAACAAGCAACTAGAATGGCTATTTTTAGGCCCTAAACAGAGAGTACACAGTGGCGAAGAATACCTGACCACTTGACTAGACGCACAAAACTTTAAAGGAACAGCTTTGATATGTACAGGACTCAGTGAGCATGGCCTTCTCATAGGCAAGGCTCCGTACGGCAGACAGTGCGCTTCTCAAGAGAAGACATGCTATGTGCAACACTGCCCACAGAAATTAGGTGGAAGACTGAGCTGCACTTCTAACCTCCTGCCCAATCCAGCGTGATGACCATATAGAGACACAATATTTCCTAGATTACACAGATGCGCACAAATAAATTTGAAACAGAACCAATTTGATAAACTCAGATCTTACTGGGGTGAAAGTCTCCACAGTGTGCCATCGCCAGACAAGCAATATTGGTGTGACCTGTTGGCCACAAGAAAAGGGAAACCATTGAAGAACACACACCATTGGTAATATACAACCCCATATTTTATGCTTATTTATCTTTAACCTTGTTGGTACTTTAACTATTTGTAACATTAGTTACAAACAACATAGTATATATAATAATATGAAAAGGACATTTGTAATGTTCTTTATTGTTTTTGAAACTTCTGTATGTAAGTAAGTTTAACAGTAAGGAATTCATGTTTTATTGTTTATTTCACTTTTGTATATTTATCATACCTCACTTGCTTTGGCAATGTTAACACATGTTTCCCCATGGACCAATAAAGCCCATTGAATTTGAAAATAATTGAAATTGAGACGAGAGACATGAGACAAACAGAGAGAGAAGAGAGACGGAAGAGAACAGACAGAGAGATAGAGAGAAGAGAGAGAGAGGAGAGGGGAGAACGGATGAGAGAAAAGAAACCGAAGAAGAGAGAGAGAGAGAGACAAGAGGACAGAGACAGAGACAAGAGCCAAGAGACAGAGAGAGATTGGTATTAATACAAGTATATGGAGTAGCAGGAGAGAGGCATCGGCTGGGTGGTGGAGCAGGTCAAAGTGCGCTGAGGAGGGTTGGGTTGTGGGGTAGGGGAGAGGGGGTGAAGGGGGGAGTTCAAATTGCACACCCACATGAACAAGTGTGTGCAGGACGGGGGAGGAAGAAGGGGGAGGGAGAGGGGAGGATAGGGCGGTGAGGAACAGGGGAACTGGTGGTAGGAATCAGGTTTATATGAGGAGTGGATAAGTGGCAGCAGCGCCTACAATAACGTCCTGGTCTGCCATTCATGTGGTTGAGACTAAAACACAGAGACAAACAAACTGAAAATGACACAACACAGCACAGAAAACAACAACCAGAGAGAACAACAGGAGAGACCAGAGAGACAAACAGAGAGAACACAAGAGACAACAGACAGACAGACGAGACAGAACAGACAGACGGACAGACAGATCAGAGCAAAGACAGACAGAACAGACAGAAACAGAACAGAACAAAGACAGACAGACAGAAACAGACAGACAGACAGACAGGAACATGACAGACAGAAGCAGACAGAGCACAACCACACCACACACAGGAGACCACAGTAGGACACACACAAGGCACAGAGACACACACACACACCCAGAGACACACACAGAAAAAGACACACACAACACTTAGAGAAAGGACACACACACACACAACAGAACACACACACACAGACGCCAAAAATGAATTATGGGGTTAGGGCCATGCACTTTTTTCTCACAGGGTGGTTGTTTGTTGGGATTATTATTAGTACTAATTGTTTGTGGCTAGGGGTAATTGTACTTTTTGGTGCAAAAGGGGTTCATTTGGCGTCATGGCTGCCTACTTCACACTGTAGGGTGGCAGGTAGTAATAGCCAATGAGAGTGTTGGGCTTGTGACCGAAAGGTCGCGTCGCTTCAAAATTCGCCCGAGCTGAAAAGGTGTACTTGAGCAAGGAAATTAACCTTAACTTCTCGAGGGTTTGCTGTTGACAATGGGCAGACCCCTGGCCATGACCCTGCTTCGTCGTGGAGGGTGTCTGCAGGGAAGTTTGAAACCATTTACAATTTGAAATGGGCCAAATACAAAGCAACGAGCCACCAAGATCATTAGGATGTATGTCCTCTCTCTCTCTCTCCTCTCTCTCTCCTCTCCTTCTTCTCTCCCTCGTCTCTCTCTTCTCTCTCTCCTCTCTCTCTCTCATCTCCGCTCTCTTGATCTCTCAGTCTCGTCTCTCTCTCTCTCTCGTCTCCTCTCTCTCTCTCTCTCCTCTCTCGTCTCTCGCGTCTCTGCTTCCGTCTGCTCTCTCTCTCTGCCTCTCCGTCGTCTCCTCCCTCGATCTCTCTTCGTCCTCGTCGCTCGGGTCAGAAAATAAAAAACAGAAAACAAAAACTCTTTCCAAAAAAAAGACAGAAGAAGGAGATCAGGGGCTACAAATCAAAGGAGAAAAAATAAGAAAAGAGATAAAGAATAGGCACACGGCAAAGAAAAAGAGGAGAAGAAAAAAGAAAAATCAAAAAAAAGCAGAATAAAGAAATACGAACAAGAAAGAGAATCATAGCAAAAATAAAAGTAGCGAAGCGGGAAGAAAAAAAATTAGGGATAAACGAGAAACATAAAGAAGACAGTCAAAGGAAAAGCGCAGAACAATACAAGAAAAGAAAGAAGAAAAACAGAAACTGAAACGAAAAAAAAAAAAAAAAAATAAAAGCGGTCACGGAGGGCGGGTGTCGCAGAAAAAACATGGATCACACGAAAGAAAAAAAGACAGAAACACGTCAGGGAATTAAAAGAATAGAATCATAAAATTGTATTATAAAGAGAGAGCAAGGAAGAAAACAAATGAAAATAACACGAAAACACGAAACAAAGAATAAAACAGAACCCGATGCTCTGCTGCTCGTTCTTCGTCAGCTCGATCCACCTCTCAGGTATCGCAGTTGAACAGAAACACAGTATCAATCAAAGATCGTGCCACCAGTAAAAACAGGAAACCAAAGAAGAGACAACGTCGCTGGAGTGTATGCAACAGAAGACAACAGTACAAGCACAAGAATACGACAGCACACTCAGACTCGCTCGTTCTTCTCTCCTGGAGCTCCTCAGGATGTTCGCCTTCGGTCATACGCTCTGCCCCTTCCGAGGGGGGGAAAGCGCGAGACTGGGAGAGAGTAGTGCGGAGGAAGAATAACAACTCAACAGAAACACACCGAAATGAGAGAGAAAACTACAAGAAATACACAGGCGGATAAAAAAAAAAGAAAAAAAAAAGAAAATAGAAGAGAAAAAAATAGACAGAAGAGAAAAAGATAGAAGGA
Source organism: Salvelinus sp. IW2-2015 (assembly GCF_002910315.2). Classification (NCBI taxonomy): domain Eukaryota; kingdom Metazoa; phylum Chordata; class Actinopteri; order Salmoniformes; family Salmonidae; genus Salvelinus; species Salvelinus sp. IW2-2015. The sequence goes on along the minus strand of NW_019950674.1, from coordinate 1,477 downwards.
GAGTCGTAAGATAGAAGAACATCACCACCAAAAAGTACAAATAATACCCGGCGGTAATGCAACCATGAAAGAATTCTCAGCGGAGCTCAGCGTGTTTACCCCAGAAGTTAAGCCAAAATATACCAGAACGAACGCATAACCTCCAAGAGAGAAGCCAACAACCAGCAGAGACCCGACAAAACGGAAACAGACAAATTCCGCAGCACACAAGAGGACGACACAAAACAGCCGGAAGAAAACAACACAGGAAAACAGATTAAAAAGCACAGGAAAGAGCAACCAAGAAAGTGTGAATATATAACGACCAACGCAAGAAACAGAGACGACGAACCCCCACGAAGACGACACGAATAATCTCTTCAGGTCGGGAGAGAAGCGAGTCAAAAGTGAAAATAAAAAGCACATGCACTAAAGAAGTCAACAAAAAAAAAACTAGCATAGAGACGAATCACGAATCAATAAAAAAATGAAAAAAGTCTCACATAAAAGATGAATACATCCACAAATACAATCAACGCTAATACTCAGACACTGAAGACTCACGAGATAGATAAAACACCGATAAGGCGAGTAATGAAGAGACGAGAGACCCACCATAATACCACCTACCGCAAATAACCAAGCCGATCAGAAGCATCTGTGTCCTGTCAGATAGCAAAAAAGAAAAGTAGATAAGCAAAAGACGAAAAGAAAAGCTAAAGTACAAACCAGACAAACAGCAGAAAGATAATAAATACACATTAATACTAGAACACGAAATAAACCTCAAAATCCAACTCGGAGATGGTCCAGAAAACTCAAAAGTAACAAGAACATGACAGGAAAGATCGACACGAGAAAGACTAAATGACGTCTCAGCCGTCAGAAGATCAACGACGAGGCAGACGTCAAAGGAGGATATTGGCTTCCGTTCAGAAGACGTTGGCTGCTTTGATATGAGGGGGATGGCCGGATGGGGTCGCGGCTGCGATGTCCCTCTCAGGATCGATGGCGACGTGGTGTTTAGCGTCTACGTGGGGTCAACGGACGGGTCCGATTAGAGCTGACCGAGCCGTGAGGCGTGACAGAACATGGCCTGGCATCACGTGGCGGGGAGGGTAAGAGGTCTCTCGTGTCACGTGAAGATTCACTCGAGTGAGATCAGATCGCATCGGAGATCCTCCGCTGTCCTCTCTCCTTCTCCGTCGGCTCTTCGAACCCTCTTCTCATCCGTCCTCTCGTCTCTTCCTCCCTCGTCCCCTCCCTCATCTTGCGGCTTCCTTCCGCCGTCTCTCCTCCTCTCCGTCCGTCTCCCGTGGCTCCGGCTCTCCTCAGCCCCGCCTCACTGTTTACCTCCCCTTAACCGTCTCTCTCTCGTCTGTCTCTCCCTGTTTAGCGCTGTCTCGTCTCACTGTTTACGCCATACTCTTCCAATTCTCACTGTTTTACATCGTCCCTCTCTCTCCTCGCGGCGGCGGCTCTCGCTCGCTCTGATTCT
>NW_019950673.1:7586-15264 GCF_002910315.2 Salvelinus sp. IW2-2015 | reverse complement strand
TCCCGCCTGTTCTATTCATTCTAATTTACCAGTCATATTAACCAGGGCTTTACAGGTTCCAGTCTGTTCTAATTCATTTATTTACAGTCAATATTTCAAGGTTACAGGTTCCCAGTCTGTTTCTATTCATTATATTTACCAGTCATATTACCCAGGGTTACAGTTCCCGAGCCCTGTTCTATTCATTTCTATTTACCAAGTCATATTACCAGGGTTACAGGTTCCGCCTGTTCTATTCATTCTAATTTACCATCATATTACCAGGGTTACAGTTCCCAGTCCTGTTCTATTCACTCTATTTACCAGTCAATATTACCAGGGTTACAGGTTCCCAGTCTTGTTCCTATTCATGTTATTTACCAGTCAACTATACCAGGGTTCCAGGTTTCCCAGTCTGTTCTATTCATATCTTATTTACCAGTCAATATTACCAAGGGTTACAGGTTTCCCAGCTGTTCTACTATTCTATTCTATTTACACAGTCATATACCATGGTCAGGTCCCAGCCTGTTCTATTCACTTATATTTACCAATCATATTACCAGGTTTAACAGGTTTCCCAGCCTGTTTCTATTCATTCTATTTACCAGTCAATATTACCAGGGTTAATAACTATATAGGGTTTGTATTATAACGCCAAGGTTCTGTAATAATAACCTTACTCTATAGGTTCCTGTATAATACCTATAGGGTTCTGTCTAATGAACTCTATAGGGTTCTGTTGTAATAACTTTACCTACACGGGTTATATATAACCTTTCTATAGTGTTCCTGTAATAATAACCCTTACTATAACTCGTTTCTGTATAAATAACCTTATTCTATTAGGTTCTGTGTAAGTACGCTTATCTATAAAGGGTTCTATATAATACCCTTACTCTTATAGGGTTCTGGTGTAAGTAACTTATCTATAGGGTTCCTATATAATAACCTTAACTGTATAGGTTTATATAATACTTATAGGGTTCTGTATAATAACCTTACTCTATAGGGTTCTTGTATAATAACCTTAACTATAAGCGGTTCTGTGTAAGTACCTTACTCTATGGGTTTCTGTATAATAACCTTACTCTATAGGGTTTCTGTATAATAACTTCTATAGGGTTCTTATATAATCAACTTACTCTATAGGGTTTCTGTATAATAACCTCTCTATAGGGGTTCTAAATATAATACCTTACTGTATAGGGTTTCTATATAATAACTCTATAGGGGTTCTGTATAATAACCTTACTCTATAGGGTTCCTCGTCATAATAACCTTATATATAGGGTTCTGTGTAAGTACCTTACTCTATAGGGGTTCTGTATAAATAACCTTAACACTCCAGGGTTCTGTATAATAACCTTACTCTACAGGGTGTCTGTAAATAATCACACTTATCTATAGGGTTCCTATATAATAACCCTACCTCTCCTTTAAAGGTGTTCTGTATAATAACCTTACTCTATCAGGGTTCTGATATAACTCTACTAAGGGTTCTGTTATAATAACCTTACTCTATACGGGTTCAAGTATATAACTCTATAGGGTTCTGTATAATAACTTACTCTATAGGGTTCTGTATATAACCTTACTCTAATAGGTTCTGTATACATATCCTTACTCTTACAGGGTTCTGTATAATAACCTTACTCTACATGGTTCTGTATAATAACCTTACTCTATAGGGTTCTGTATAATAACCTTACTCTATAAGGGTTCTGTTAATAAATAATCCTTACTCTCTATCAGGGTTCTGTATTAATAACTTCTGCTACATGGTTCTGTTATAATAACCTTACTCTATAGGGTTGTGTAAGTACCCTTACTCTAATAGGGTTCTTCATAATACATTTTACTTCTATTAGGGTTCTCTGTATAATACCTTCCTCTCCTAGGGTTCTGTATAATAACCTTACTCTATGGGTTGTGTATAATACTTACTCTATGGGTTTCTGTATAATAACCTTACTATATAGGGTTCTGTATAATAACCTTACCTATAGGGTTTCTGTATAATAACGCTTAACTTCTCATAGGGTTCTGTATAATAACCTTACTCTATAGGGGTTCTGTATAATAACCTTCTGACTATAGGCGCTTCTGTATAATAAACTTACTCCTATAGTGGGTTTCTGTATAATAAACCTTACTCTATAGGGTTCTGTATAATAACCTTACTCTATAGGGTTTGTTATAATAACCTTACTCCTAAGGGTTCTGTCTAATACCTATCTCTACAGGCTTCTGTATAATAACCTTACTCTATAGGGTTCTGTATAATAACTCTATAGGGTTCTGTATAATAACTCTATAAGGGTTCTGGTAATAATAACCTTACTCTATAGGGTTCTGTATAGTAAACCTTACTATATAGGTTTCTTGTATATAACTCTATATGGGTTCTTGTAAATAATAACCTTAACTCTATAGGGTTTCTGTAAAAACCTTACTCTATAGGGTTTCTGTATAATAACCTTAACTCTATAGGTTCTGTAATAATAACCTTACTCTATAGGGTTCTGTATAATAACTCTTGACTCTATAGGGTTCTGTATAATAACTTACTCTATAGGGTTCTATACTAATAACTTACTCTATAGGGTTCTAATATTAATAACCTTACTCTAATAAGGGCTCTGTACAAAAAACCTTCTATAGAGAATCTGTTGGTTCAGCCTGCTGTTCTGAGAAAGCTGTATGAACCAGATCCCAATCTCCCTCCTCACAAAAGCCTCAGTACTAAAATGGTACGCCCTGACAAGCCTCAGTTCTAATGATAGCCCTGACAAAGCTCAGTACTAATGGTAGCCTGACAAAGCCTCAGTTTCTAATGGTAGCGCCTGACAAGCCTCAGTTCTATGGTAGCCCTGACAAAGGCTAGTTCTAATGGGTACGCCCGTGACAAAGCCTCAGTACTGAATGGTAGCGCCTGACAAGCCTCAGGTACTATGGTGCCCTGACAAGCTCAGTACTAATGGGGGGGGGGTAGCCCTGACAAAGCTCAGTTTAAATGGTAGCCCTGACAAAGCTCAGTTCTAATGGTAGCCCTGACAAAGCCTCAGTTCTAATGGTAGCCTGACAAAGCCTCAGTTTTAATGGTAGCCCTGCAAAGCCCTCAGTTCTATATGGTAGCCCTGACAAAAGCCTCAGTTCTAATGGTAGCCCTGACAAAGCCTCAGTTCTACAAATGGTAGACCTGACAAAGCCCAAGTCTAATGGTGCCCTGACAAAGCCTCAGGGCTTTGGTCTACTAATGTTTGTAGCTAAATCAACTTCCAGCAGAAAACAAGAGATCTTGAAACTCCTTGGAACTGAAAACAATAACAGGGAGAATATTTCCCTGGGGAAGGGAGGAGAGATGCGTCTTTCACCATCATTACCAATAGCTGAGCTACTCTCTTTTCATCTCCAGGCCTTGCTCTCCGTCTCTCTCATCTGCATTTTTCTACTTCTTTTTCTCTCTCTCGACTCCTCTATCCCTGTCTTCATCTGTTTCTCTTTTTCATCAAGGACGTTTTGATAATAATGCAATTTATGGAGTGCGGGTTTTCCTGGATAATAACAGTCCTCCTGTGTGTGTTATTCCTCCTGGTCTCCTCTAGGGAACAGATACTGTACAACTCTTCTCTCTCGTTCTCTTTCTGTCTCTCTCGTTCTCTTTCTTGTTATCTCTCTTTTCTCTTTCTCTCCCCTTTGTCTCTCTCTCTCGTTCTCTTTCTGTATCTCTCGGTCTCTCGTTCTCTTCTGTTATCTCTCTCTTTCTTCTTTCTGTATCTCTCTCTTTCTCTTTCTCTCTCATTTCTTGTATCTCTTCTATCTCTCTCTCACCCTTTGTCTCTCTCTCATCGTTCTCTTTCTTGTCTCTCTCGTTCTCTTTCTCTGTATCTGCTCTATCTCTTCTCCCCGTTTGTCTCTCTTCTCATTCTCTTTCTGTATCTTCCTCTTCCTCTCTCTCCGCGCTCCCATTTTACTTTCTTATAGTCTCATGAAGTAAATGTGGATATACTATTACAAACAGGAAGCATTGAAGAGACAGCTAAAACAATTATTCTGGATGTTTCTTCATACAAGCCTACTTTAAGTTGATGCTTCCTGACATTCATTAAGTTTATGACTACGTTGTCATAATGCTGGTGTCCGCCGACGACAATCAATAATTAAGTTTCAATCCAAGTGGTACTGATTGTATGGTTTATTCAATGTGCCTGAGAAAGCTCGGTGCCCATTTGCCCTGTCTGAATAACCGGTACTACCTATACTTATACTGCTTTTACTATTTCACCCCTTGGAAAAAAATTTGGGTCAGATACACCTGGATGCACGTCACCTCTCTGTAATTATCTATGCGTAGTCACTTTAATAACTCTACCTACGTGTACATATTACTCAACTAACGCAGTGCCCGCACAATTGACTCTGTACCGGTACCCCCTGTATATAAGTCTCGCTATGTTATTTTAACTGCTGCTCTTTTAATTACTTCTTACTTATTTCTTATTCTTATTCACTATTTTTTTAACTGCACTTGTTGGTTAGGGGCTTGTAATTAAGCATTTCACTGTAAGGTCTGACACTTGTTTTGTCATTCGGCTAATGTGATTAAATAAATTAGATTTGAAATAAATATGATGGTGGTTCGTCACCCAATCGCTCATTAGACCTGATGCATTTGGAACTAGGAATTCTTTTACAAATTTAACATACAATATAACTTTCGTGTTCCTCACCATCACCCACACTCGTGTCTAAATTGTATTGGACAGTGGTGTGGTGATTTACACGAACAGGGGTTATTCATACAGGACATTGTAATGATACAGACTGGTTGACCAAACACAGACTCTCACCAGGTTGGCCGATATAGTCAAGTAGTAGCTATGTGTTAAAGTTAAAGGGGAAGTTCACCTGATTTTACGTGGCCTTCATTTTCATTCTTTTAGTTGCTCGTGTTGATCCCTAAACCCTTTTGGTTATATATACACTACTTTCAAAAGTTTTGGGGTCACTTTAGAAATAATCCTTAAAAAAAAAAGAAATACAATTCTTGTCCATTAAAATAAGATCAAATTGATTCAGAATACAGTTGTAGAACATTGTTAATGGTTGTAAGTGACTACTGTAGCTGGAAACGCTGCTTTTTCATGGATAAACTAATAGGCGTACAGAGGCGCCATTATCAGAACCACACTCTGTGTTCGCAATGGCATGTGTGTTCGCTAATCCAAGTTTATCCATTTTCTAAAGGCTAATTGATCATTGAAAACACTTTTGCACTTATGTTAGCACAGTGAAAACTGTTGTTCTTGATTATAGAAGCAATAACAACTGGCCTCCTTGAGACTAGTTAAGTATCTGGAGCATCGATGACAGGCTCAAAATGGCTAGAAACAAATACCTTTCTTTTTCTTCTTAAAACTCATGTTATTGCTTTGTTCTGAGAATTAGACTATTCCATGCGAGAGATTGCAAGAAACTGAAGATCCGTACACGCTGTGTACTTACTCCCTTCACAGAACAGCGTAACTGCTCTAACCAGAATTAGAAGAGGGAAGGGAGGCCCGGTGCAGCAACTGAAGCAAGAGGACAAAGTACATTAGAAGGTGTCAGACTTGAGAAACAGACGCCTCACAAGTCTCAAACTGCCAGCTTCAATTAAATAGTAGCAAAGAAAAGGAGTTGCAAAGAAAAGCATATCTCAGACTGGACAATAAAAAGAAAGAAAAATGGGCAGACGAACACAGACAAAGGACAGAGGGAACCTGCCTAGAAGGTCAGACCCAAAAGTCACCTCTCAACTGTTGACGTTAAGAACTGGTGTTTTTGCGGGGGTACTCATTTTTTACCCTAATTCGGGTAAAATGAGTTACAGCGAGTGAGGGTGATTTAAAATGTTTCTTCAACATTTGATAACTAGCTAGTTGTACCACGGGCTTTCTACGTATTTTATCTAGCAACTAGGCAAACATTAGTGAATCTATCTGCACAGTTACATTTGGTCACTAGCAACATTAGTGATCTATCTGCACAGGTTAGCATTGGTCAACCTGCAACATGACATTTCAAAATTATAGGGGCAATGAAAATGCAAAATGCAGATTAGTAAGTAAAAGGGGAATTATGTTGGTAAAATTTTTGCAAATTCATTTAAAAATCGAAAAGCTGAAAATGGTCTTGAGTCAATAAGTATTCAACCCGTTGTTATGGAACGCTGGAACCTGTAACCCTGGTAATATGACTGGTAAATATAATGAATAGAACAGGCTGGGAACCTGTAACCATGGTAATATGACTGGTAAATAGAATGCATAGAACAGGCTGGGAACCTGTACACCTGGTAATATTGACTGGTAAACTCATGGTTACACTGGCAATGGATGTTTGGAATTATAATTTCCATGGTGATGTAGAACGTTTATTCAAATGATGTTAAGTGATGTGGCTCATGCAATGGAATTTATTTTTTATATATATCAGTTGAGTTGAATCAACAAATCACAGCACATATTGATGGGTACACTTATACACAATCCATTTGTCAACTGTCTTGAGGCTTAAAAGCCCTCTTTAACATGTCTCCTCCCCTTCATCTACTCTCTTCGAAAAAAGAGTGAACCTGAAATGGTTCTTCGGCTGTCCCCATAGGAGAACCCTTTGAAGAAAGCTTTTTGTTTCCAGGTAGAACCCTTTACACCTGGAACCCAAAAGGGTTCTACCTGGAAGCAAAAAGTGTTCTCCTGTCAGGACAGCTGAAGAACCCTTTCGGAACCCTTTATTCTAAGAGTGTACACTGATTGAAGTGGATTTAACAAGTGACATCAAGACGGGATCATAGCTTTCACCTGGATTCACCTGGTCAGCTCTGTCATTTCCTGGTTTAGGTCAATTCTAATAGTTTCCCTAACTTCAGTTTATTTGACAAAACAAGCAAGTATAGTGTAGATAACCATTTAAACAGCTGTTAAATATATTTTCCATAAGCAAACATGTTGCATTATATTTTCAGCTGTTTGAAGCTGGTGTACCAAATCATAAGTGAAAGAAGCAAAAACTAAACTTAAGACCATAAAGCATAGAAATAACGAACATAGAACAGATCTACCACTTCTTAGACTAGCTTTCAATAAGAATGACATATCTATAACACACATGTCTATGTGAATTTGGTCTGATTGCAGAAAAACCCTATCCCTCCGGTAAGAACCCTTTTTTCTAAGAATGTATCCTCTAGCTAAAGTATGGAGCCGACAGACAGACAGAGACAGATTCAGACAGAGACAGAGACAGAGACAGAGACAGAGACAGACAGACACGCACAGACAAGACAGACAGACAGACAGGACAGACAGACAGCACAGACAGACAGAGCAGACAGACAGACAGACAGACAGACACTACTACTTCCAGACTGCAGATATTGGCCTACGGACACGACACAGACAGACAGAACAAGCAGCACAGACAGACAGACAGACAGACAACAGACAGACAGACAGACCGACCAGACAGACAGACAGACAGACAGAAGACAGACACTAGCTACTCCAGATGCCCAGTGTGGAGCCTACGGACAGACACAGACAGACAGACAGACAGCACACGGACAGACAGACAGACCAGACAGACAGACAACACTAGCTCACTACCAGATGCCAGTGTGGCCCGGCCCTGACAGCTGCTTAGCAGTTCTACTTAT
>NW_019950673.1:3009-5784 GCF_002910315.2 Salvelinus sp. IW2-2015 | reverse complement strand
TTCCATAGAATTCATGTTAAACACTATTAAAGCACACAGAGTGAGTCCATGTAACTTATTATGTGTCTTGTTAAGCACATTTTTACTTCCTGAACTTATTTAGGCGTTTCCATAACAACGGGGTTGATATTATTGACTCAAGACATTTCCGCTTTTCGTTTTAAATGAATTTGCAATTTTTTACCAACATAATTCCCCTTTACTTTATCTAATCTGCATTTTGCATTTTCATTGCCCCTATAATTTTGTGTGTCATGTGGCTAGGTGACCAATATACTGTGCAGATAGATTCACTAATGTTGCTAGTATGCTAGATAAAATATGTAGAAAGCCCTTTGGTACAATTAGCTAGTTATCAGATGTTGAAGAAACATTTAAAATCACCCTCACCTCGCTGTAACTCATTTTACCCGATTTAGGGGTAAAAATAGTACCCGCAAAACACCAGTCTTAACGTCAACAGTGAAGAGGTGACTTTGGGTTTGGCCTTCTAGGCAGACTTCCTCTGCCTGTGTCTGTGTTCTTTTGCCCATCTTAATCTTTTCTATTTTTGGCAATCTGAGATATGGCTTTTTCTTTGCAACTCTGCCTAGAAGGCCAGCATCCCGGAGTCGCCTCTTCACTGTTTACGTTGAGACTTGTGTTTGTGGGGTACTATTTAGGAAGCTGCAGGTGAAGACTTGTGAGGCGTCTGTTTCTCAAACTAAACACTCTAATGTACTTGTTCTCTTGCTCAGTTGTGCACCGGGGCCTCCCACTCCTCCTTCTATTCTGGTTAGAGCCAGTTTGTGCTGTTCTGTGAAGGGAGTAGTACACAGCGTTGTACGAGATCTTCAGTTTATTGGCAATTTCTCGCATAGATAGCCTTCATTTCTAGAACAAGAATAGACGATGAGTTTCAGGAGAAAGGTCTTTGTTTCTGGCATTTTGAGCCTGTAATCGAACCACAAATGATGATGCTCCAGATACTCAATAGTCTAAAGAAGGCCAGTTTTATTGCTTCTATAATCAGAAAACAGTTTTCCAGCTGTGCTAACATAATTGCAAAAGGGTTTTCTAATGATCAATTAGCCTTTTAAAATTATAAACTTAGATTAGCTAACACAACGTGCCATTGGAACACAGAGTGATGGTTGCTGATAATGGGCCTCTGTACGCTTATGTAGGTATTCCATTAAAAATCAGCCGTTTCCAGCTACAGTAGTCACTTACAACATTAACAATGTCTACACTGTATTTCTGATCAATTTGATGTTATTTTAATGGACAAAAAATTGTTCATTAAAATATTTCTAAGTGACCCACTTTTGAAAGGTAGTGTAATATATAACCAAAAAGGTTTAGGGGATCAACTACAAGCACAAAAAGAGTGAAAATAAGGCCACGTAAAATTAGGTGAACTTCCCCCTGTTATGTAAGGTCCCTGAGTCCAGCAGTGTATTTCAAACACAGATTCAACCACAAAGATCATGAAGGCTTTGCAAAGAAGGGCACCTATTGGTAGATGGGTAAAAAAGCAGKCATTGAATATCCCTTTGAGCATGGTGAAGTTATTCATCACACCTTTCAGAGTGATCTATARACCCAGTCTAACTCAGTTGCCAGAGAGAAAGGAAACCACTCAGGGATTTCACCATGAGGCRAATGTTGACTTTAAAACAGTTATATAGTATAATGGCTGCGATAGGAGAAAACTGAGGATCAACAACATTGTCATTTAGGTTAGTATTGCGGAGTAACTACAGAGTGAAAAGAAGGAAGCCTGGACAGAATAAAAATATTTCAAAACATGCATCCTATTTGGAACGCGGCCCTAAAGAAATACTGCTAAAAATGTGTCAAAGAAATGAACTGTATGTCCTGAATTCAAAGTGTTATGTTTGGGGCAAATCCAACACATCACATCACTGAGTACCACCTTCCATATTTTCAAGCATGATGGTGACTGCATCATGTTATGGTTATGCTTGTCATCAGCAAGGACTGGGGAGTTTTTTGGAGGGATACAAATAAATGGAATAGAGCTAGGCAAAGGCAGAATCCTAGATGAAAACCTGCTTCAATCTGCTTTCCAACAGACACTGGGAGACAAATTCACCTTTCAGCAGGACAGTAACCCAAAACACAAGGCCAAATATACACCGGAGTTGCTTACCAAGATGATATTGAATGTTCCTGAGTGGCCTAGTTACAGTTTTGAATTAGTCACAGCTCTAATCGCTGCCAAAAGTGACTCTAACATGTATTGACTCATGTAACTGTATTTACTTGTGTAACTGAGACATTTCTGTATTTAATTTTCAATAAATGTGCAAACATGTCTAAAAACATGTTTTCACTGTGTCATTATGGGGTATTGTGTGTAGATGGGAGAGGAATACATTCAGATTAATCCATTTTGAATTCAGGCTGTTAAAACAACATGTGAATTCAGGCTGTTGAAACACATGTGAATTCAGGCTGTTAAACAACATGTGAATTAGGCTGTAAAACACATGTGAATTCAGGCTGTTAAAACACATGTGAATTCAGGCTGTTAAACAACATGGTGAATTCAGGCTGTTAAAAAACATGTGAATTCAGGCTGTTAAAACAACATGTGAATTCAGGCTGTAAACAACATGTGAATTCAGGCTGTTAAAACAACATGTGTATTAAGTTCCAGGTAGGAATGCTTTCTGATGGCTCTGTAGATATAGACAACCCCCAGTCCTCATCTCTAACAGGCAGCGAGCTAGCTCACTGGTGTGTGTATCGTGTGTGTGTGTTGTTGTG
>NW_019950673.1:0-2940 GCF_002910315.2 Salvelinus sp. IW2-2015 | reverse complement strand
AACTACATAGAACAGAATGTCTCTGAGACATCGCCCTTAGCATAGGGTGGTAATCAGATGAGTAGGAGGGGAAGCAAGTGGAATGGGAGAGGAAGAGGGGGGGGGAAGTGAGAGACAAGTGTGAATAGACTGAGACATAGCTGGATAGTGTTAGAAAGAGAGAGATAGAAAGAGAGAGAAGGGAAGAGAGATAAGGAGTGGAAGCGAGAGAGAACTAGAAAGCACTGCTCTGTGCCCCTCTAACCCCTCTCCCTGAGCAGAGGGAGAATTACAATGGATTCCGTTTCTTTCTGATGGTCTTAGCACAGCTCTTCGAATAGACACCATTCCACACAGAGTCCTGCTCCTAAGAGGTACAGCTAAGATCTGTCTTATAATAAATACAACAAGTATTATTCTTGAAATTGAAATGTAGCTTACCTCAGGTTTTTCTCTAAAACCTGGCACAGAGAGTAAACCTGTTTTATATATTCCCTATGGTGAATTATCTATTACTGGGTGATATTCTGCATGATTTTAACCTTCACCAGAGGAAGAACCCCAAACACAGTAGGAGAGGAAAGGGAAACACACTCGGAGGAGGCCCAAAGTACGTGAGGATGGCTGGGGGATTACAGATAAAACACCTGAAAGCTTTTTCCGGCAACCCGGAGCCATAATCATTATGCCTAATTCTATGTAAAAAGGTACTCTAACTTGATTGACAGCCTGAAATGGCTTCTTGGTAGCTAATTATGAGGTTGGGAGATTGGGAACCTATATAAATACAAAATAAAACATTTAGGGTGCCGTGCCCTTGTACCCTCTATAGGCTTGCATACTTACACAAAGACCTCCATAGAGGAAAATGACATTTTTTCTTTGATTTAACCACATTTTCCATTTCCATTTTTTTCATACTCCATTTTGAATAGCTAAATTACTATTGTTCTCTTAGGCCTGTGTTTAAACCTTTTCCGGAAGGAAAATGTTCATTTTGTGCTTAAAAAAACAAATGTAAACCTTTGATGTTTAATTCTGTCCTTAAAACCATAAACAAATATTTAATCTCAAATGACCAACTTTATCGATTCAATCAATTTTTTAAACTAAGGAAGAATGTAAAAACTCCTAACAAAGGAACTCGTTCTTCCTCCTTGGCTGTTGCCTCTCTTCCTTGCCTTCTATCTCCCTATCCTCGTCTCCCACTGCAGAGCGGAGTGCAGCGCTTAAACGGCTGCACTAATTCATTACATCATTATGTCATCTCATACTAATCTGAACAGTGGCCTGCATTGCTTTGACATGCAAATGAAGTAGGGGGGCAGCAATCATCATGTCTTGTCAATGGCGTGAAAATACGCCCCGAAGCTGCGGCTTCCATTTCCCCCTCCGCTCTTTAACTATCTCTCTATCTATATTTCCCTCTTCTCCTCCCCTCCCTTGTTCCCCTCCTCCTTCTCCGTCTCCCCCTGCAAGCAGGCACGCAGGCAGGCACCCCAACAACGCAGCGGCCAAATTACACCGAACACCAGCAATCTGTTGAGGATCAGGCTCCCTATAGAGACCATATAAACAGTGCTGCTTATGGCACGCTCACGTACCCCCCAGCCCCCCTCCCCTCTGCCTCCACACGTGCCCCTCATCTGCATATTCATAAAAAGGCCCTCCGCCGCCTTGCAGGCAGCTTGCTGGCGCTCCCTCATCAGCAAACCCCTCCCTCTCCAAAGCCTCATCAGCACGCGCCACCAAGCTAACGAAAGGCGGGCGGGTGGGCAGCGAATGCCGGGACCACACACACACACACACAAAAACACACACAACAGCAGAGTAAACAGAGAGAAATCAGAGATAGACAGAGTTAGAGAGATCTGGTGATGTGAGCTCTGCCAGTGCTCATCTAATTTCCACCCCTCCCTCCTCCGTTTCGCACTTTCTCTCACTCTCTCACTCACTCCAGTCCTCTCATCATCAGGAACCTGGTGACGAGTGGCCCGTGATAATCCACAGCCGCTAACCAATCAATCAGCAGCATCGTAATCAGCAGCGCAGAGACAGAAAAAAAGCCCACAACTTACCCTGGGTCGTCTCCAGTCTCCTCAGCCCACAACTTACCCTGGGTCGTCTCCAGCGTCCCTCGTCTTGTTTGATTCAAATAAAAAAAAGTCCTTTCCAGTCCCTGTATCTTGTAGACATTAGCTTTGGACCCTCCCTTTGCTTTCTGCTCTCCCCCATCCCCTCCACCCCACCAAAGCGCCCCCCCGCCCCTACACACACAGCAGTCCAACAGATCCTGCAGGATATCACACTCCCAGCATTTTATATCTTACTACGAGTGTGCTTTTTATTGTTATATATATATTTTCCCTGTTATAAACTGTATGTGCCCACCACTGTCGCAGAACAGGCAGAGCCAACACAACGGAGGGGGGGAGAGAGCGGAGAAGGAGAGAGAGAGACGAGAGAGAGAAGGAGGGATAGCAGAGAGAGAGAGAGAGAGAGAGAGAGATACATAGAGAAGGAGATAAGTGAAAAAAATCCTATCCGTGGATTTTAAAATATGCATGAGGTACAATCTGAATATATTATTTTTGTCTTGGTGAAATAGTCCAATTGTCTGCAGCACTGGTCAAGGCTTTCCCCTGAGCTGAGGAGACTCGGAAGACGACCAAGGATAAGTTGTGGGCTGAGGGAGACTGGAGAACGACCCAGGGGTTAAGTTGTGGAACGGAGGAGACTGGAGACGACCCCAGGGTAAGTGTGCGAGGAGACTGGAGACGACCCAGGGTAAGTTGTGGCTGAGGAGACTTGGAAGACGACCCAGGTGTAAGGTGGGGCTGAGGGAGGACTGGAGACGACCCAGGGGAAGTTGTGGGCTGAGGAGACTGGGAGACGACCCAGGGTAAGTTGTGGGCTGAGGAGACTGGAGACCCGACCCAGGGTAAGTTGTGCTGACGGAGA
>NW_019950672.1:9557-15848 GCF_002910315.2 Salvelinus sp. IW2-2015 | reverse complement strand
AAACTAAAGTAGAAAATGAAATAAAAAGTAACAATAACGATGCTATAAACGGGGTACCGGTGCCGAGTCAATGTGCGGGGATACAGTTTAGTCGAGGTAATTGGTACATGTAGGTAGGGGTAAAGTGACTATGTTTAGATAACAAACAGTGAGTAGCAGCAGAGTAAAAACAAGGGGGGGGGAGTCTTGTCGACCAAGACACAAAACTGTGATAAAGTGCCAATCTACACTGAACAAAAATATAAATGGTTGGCTGAAATAAAAAATCCCAGAAATTTTCCATACGCACAAAAAACTTATTTCTCTCAAATTTAGTACACACATTTGTTTACATCCCTGTTAGTGAGCATTTCTTCTTTGCCAAGATAATCCATCCACATGACAGGCATATCAAGAAGCTGATTAAAAAATCATGATCATTACACAGGTGTACCTTGTGCTGGGGGCAATCAAACACCACTAAAATGAGCAGGTTTTTCACACAATGCTGACTGCAGGAATGTCCCATGAGCTGTTGCTAGAGAATTGAATATTAGTTTTAGAGAATTTGGCAGTATATGTCCAACCGGCCTCACAACCGCAGACATGTATGGCGTTGTGTGGGCGAACGGTTTGCTGATGTCAACGTTGTGAACATGGTGGCAGTGGATGTATATCTGTATTCCCAGTCATGTGAAATCCAGATTATGGCCTAATTCATTTATTTCAAGTGACTGATTTCCTTATATGAGTAAAGTCTTTGAAATTGTTGCATTTTTGTTCAGTATAGTTGAAGGGCGGGGTGCTTTAGTGTAGGTTAATCTATCTAGCCTATATGACGTTGTATGCATATAGGCCTGGTCACTCATGGATCAAACTCAATTTAAACATTTTATAAAGCATGGGAATTGTGATATATTGTTTTTGGGGGGGGGGGCTGTGTTCACACAGGCAACCCAATTCTGAGCTTTTTCCCACTAATTGGTCTTTTGACCAATCACATCATATCTTTTTAAGTCAGATCTTTTTCAGAGGTGATTCGTCAAAAGACCAATTTGTGGAGAAGAAAAAAAATCTGAATTGTGCTGCTTATCTAAACACTAAACACTCATCTTGAACTGCGATGTTACGACAATTCCAATGGAATACCTAGMCTAGGCCTATCTATTGTAAAACCAGTTTGGACATCAGCGCATTTAGGCATAAAAGCTATCAGGGAAACAGATGRATTTCCTTCCCATTAAGACAAGATATTACAACAGATAATAGGTTGTTCCATGYAATGTGCATTTTGCGCCCGTTTMACATTTTAAGTAGAAATTGTTGAATTTAAGRCTGTTATATTAAAARGAAGTTCCCWTTAAWATAGAKAACATGGAGAATTGAATAAATCAGACTTGCAATCCATGCACCCCTTGCAGTATGCATACACATACTAACACATGCACTCTACACACAAGTACATATGGATTGTGTGTTGTAGATATGTGGTAGTAGAGTAGTGGGCCCGAGGACACACACCTGTTGTAAAATGTAATATGTTTAATTGTACAAATACCAATCTAGCCTATCAGCTCCTGACGGCTGAAGTTTGTACCTAGAGTCTTCTACCTTTCAGTCTCTGCAGTTGGGAAATACATGATTTGATATTGGTCTAATCCTAAATGCTGATGGGTTAAAACCGCATTCCAGACAGTGTCTAT
Organism: Salvelinus sp. IW2-2015; assembly: GCF_002910315.2. NCBI lineage: Eukaryota > Metazoa > Chordata > Actinopteri > Salmoniformes > Salmonidae > Salvelinus > Salvelinus sp. IW2-2015. The sequence goes on along the minus strand of NW_019950672.1, from coordinate 14,166 downwards.
TCCACAAGTTACCACCGGCTAAATCTATGACATTAAAACGCCTAATTACTCTATTCCATCTGATTGCGCAATAAACTGTCTCTCTCATCAGCCCAGCAAGGCAATTTATAAACTTGATCTCCACTACATCTCACATTTACTTTGGTGCGACTTACAACCATATATGGGCAATACCATATGTAAGGGCAGGCGAGCAATTACAATTATTTTCGAGATGGCTGCTCTTACATTCTGGTTAGGTTATGAAGCATAAACAAGGACTACGTTATACACACCAAAGCCGGGACTCCACAAATCATGAGGATACATTATTTGTCTGCCTGTGACCTCCCAATTATTGATTAGCCGGCGCCGAGAGTCAAACTGTTTATTTTACACCCGTTTACAGCAAACATCATCTTACAAGGTAAGCTCCGAGTTGGGTCTGTGTTTTAGCTATAGCTTCATTTTTTTTTTTTGGGGGTATCAAGTTAATCCTTAGGTTGGGTAAGGCACAAATCTGCCTATTGCCAATGTTATCTGATTATGTATACTTAATGGAAAATCGATGTCACAGAGTCTATGCTTTGCGCATCAAAAATATGTTGCCGCTCCTCCTGACTGAACCCTCCAGCAATGACATAATGACACGCAGCCATACTGCTCGTTCTTTTGCGTGATTTCCTGCAAGACAGGAATGTCAGTGTTTGCATGGCCAAGTCGAAGAGCCCGATCTCAATCCATGCAGCACGTCTGGGACGCTGTGGATCGGAGGGTGAGGGCTAGGGCCATTCCACCCCAGAAAGTCCTGGAACTTGCAGGTTCCTTGGTGGAAGAGTGGGGTACATCTCACAGCCAGAACTGGCAAATCTGGTGCAAGTCCTTGAGGCGGAGGAAATGCACTGCGTACTAATGCAGGCTGGTGGTCACACCAGATACTAACTGTTTACTTTTGATTTTTGATCCCCCCTTTGTTCAGGGACACAATTATTCTCATGTCTGTTAGTCACATGTCTGTGGAACTTGTTAGTTTGTTCAGTTTGTTGAATCTTGTTATGTTCATACAAATATTTACACATGGTTTAAGTTTTGCTTGAAAATAACGCAGTTGACAGTGAGAGGATGTTTTCTTTTTTTGCTGGAGTTTGAAGGCTTTGGAATAACTATTGGTCGAGCGATTTGGACAAAGGGGGATTTAGACTCCAGCTGACGAAGATTGCTTTCTAAGAAGGATTGGATCCATTTTAAGATCTGTAAGTAATTATTTTCACCTTTGCCTTCATGTAGTATTTATATGTATTTTGGTTTTTTGTAAATTGTCTGTTTTTGGTGCTTTGGATTTAGTTTACATAGGCCTATGAATTTCAATGTTATATAATTCCAAAGTAGTTACTGTCTGTTTTCAATTTTTAGTTCATTGTTTTACTTTCCATCTTTGTATCTTTGGAGAGGCCGAGGTCTTCACGACCATTGGTTATTTTGTGGTTCCCATCTCTGCCTTTGTCTCAAGTGTTACTGTTTGCATCGTGTGTGTGCTTCACACCTATGTGCATTCACTTATACACGATAAGGTTTAGGCTTGGTGTTATTTACTTAACAGTAATGTCTTTTGTACATTTTTAAGTCAACTGTAATTCTGTATCTTACAACTTATCTTTATTTTATTCACCACAGAGTGGAGGCATGCAGATAATTTGGATGAAAAGTTTGGGAGCACCCCTTCCCAGAAGCGCTTCCGCCGGTCAAGGTCTTCACCCTCACTGCTACGGCCATCAACCCCGCTGATGGTTCTACATCCACCACTCGACAGAGGCCCCATTCCACTTCAACAACGCACTGTATTTCAATCACCCCCCCGTCTGATGGTTATTTAATCCACTTTTCATAGACCTTATGAAAGAAAATAGGGCTTGTGGCACCACTGTTTCGTCCTAACATAATCATTTTCCGCCAAGACCAAGGTTAAATGACATGACAAGACACGGAGAGGGGGACGCATACCATTGGATCAGGCTAACAAGCTGCTTTTGTGAATGGAAGGACATCTAGCTAAGTACCCATGCTCACCACAACAGCAGTAAGGCATTCAATAATGACCATGTCCTCAGGAGGTGAACAATTGCAATGGGGCATGGGTGAGGAAGAATGTCCCCGTTTCTGTGAAGGATACAATTCCAGCACGGGGAAATTATCTAAGCTCTGATAAGCTACGACCACGGTCCTCCAAAGACCAGGAAAGTGGTAGAAGATAATTATATTTTTTTCACTTTGTGGACACTAGTCACAGTAAAAGCTTTCATTCTCTGAAGCCAAGATGGCCAAAGCTAAAGGTCAAACCCCTCTCAAGCCAGTTCCAGTGCAGCTGGTGTTGGCAATTGCAGAATTGGAGGCCAAAGCAACCTCACATACCATCACAAGACCCCCCCCCCCGGGCACTTCAGGTGAGCGCCACTATCCAACCCAATAGACATGCCAAAAGACAAAGGAACTCCAAACGTTGCATGACAAACCGCGATGCAGGGGGAGGTTGAAATGCCACATCTGTCTGCAATGCCAGTGTTCTTTTTGTTTTCCTGGCAGGAAAGGGACTGCTTCAAAAAGACTATCAATGACATGCACAAGCTACAGTGACCGTGGAATCTAATCATCTACACTGGGCATGTAACGAACACGAATGCCATTTTTTGTAAATAGTTCCGATTTATTTCCTATTTTTTGCACCTCTTTTAGTGAAAGGACACGTGTGTATCCAAGTTTGTTGATAAGACATTTTAAAAAAAAAAAAAAAAAAATTGTTGTTTATCTGTTGCTTTTATATTTTTTTGTAAATTCGTTCATTTTTATGTGGACTATATTTTGGATATGCGTAGGCTAAACATTCAGAAACTTGTGGAGAGGTTGAAAAAACAATTGATATCCCCTGTTTGTCACCCTGACACCAACAGCCATGTTGGAGAGAGTTGGTGTGTAGAAATTTGTTTTTTATAGTGAACAATAACTTTTTAGGCACTTCAGTGAGCAAAAACAGTGCCATTAACCACCATTCGGACACTTGGAGAGGTGAAAGGACACTTGAATGTACCCCTGATACCCCATAACCCACCACACTGTTTGAGTGAGGTTGATTATTGGTAAGACTTGTTATTATATGAACAAATAGCATTAGGGATTGCAAATATGTAATAAGCGCTGGAATTAATATAATTTCAGACATAATGCCACTTTGGAGAGATTTAGGACACTGACCAAATATCCCGTGACGCTACAGCTGACAACCACTTACTAAAGCATCTTGCCCATTTCTAGTTGTTAAGGTTGCTATCAATCCATTTTTTCTGCATATTGTTCACATGTTGTGGAAGCCATCTGAATGTGTTTTCTCGCTTGGGCATCAAATAATTAACTATTTTTTGTGTGCTTGTTTTCTTGTTATTCCTTGCATACGAACTCCTATCTCTGATCATTTTTTATTCTCCCCAGATGTCGTCTTTCCAAATATACCACGTTTTGGCATGTCCAGAATACGAAATTAACAGATGAATACAGTTTACTTTTGGGTATGTCTATTTAGGTGAAGTTACATTTTCCTTTACTTTCAAAGAGGTTCAGCTGTTTTCTACGTGACATTATTTGGATACATCGATAACAATGAGCTAATGAGGCGGCGAATTCGGCCTGGATTGAAAATGTGTTTCTCTGTAAGGACACTGATGTTCAGGAGGAGGCCTAGCCAACAACACGCTAACACAATCACTTGCAAAAATGATGCAGCTGATTCATGATTTCAACTGGCTGAGAAACGCTGCCCTGCCTGTCTCGTCCGCCAAGCCTTCATTCCTGGAGTGGAATTTGAATCTTGAAAAATGTTGCAAAATGTCCGGGGAGACAGACACCAAGGTTTATACAAGTTCAAGTCTCTGCTGTTGAAACCACCAAATGTACACGAAACCCAAACCAGCCCACCATCGTTGCATACATTTATTTTGTCCCACCCACACCAAACGCGATCACGGGCAGCTGAACGCACGGTTAAAATTCAAAACAACCTGACCAATTACATTAATTTTGGGGACAGGTTCGACAAGCATTAAAATGTATGGCAATTTAAGCTAGCTAGCTTGCACTTGCTAGCTAATTTGTCCTATTTAGGTAGCTTGCTGTGGCTAGCTAAATTGTCTGGGATATAAATATAAACATTGGGAGTTATTTTACCCGAAATGCACAAGGACCCACCCCCCCCCCCCCCTTCTACCTGCCGACAATTTTCCACACAAAACGGTCAACCGTATCGTTTCAGTCATCTCTCTTCCTTCCAGGCTTTTTCTTCTCTGGACTTTATATTGCGGAATTGGCAACTTTCAATAATGAGGTGCATTACACAAACTGACCTAGTTCATCTTTCAGTCACCCAGTGGTATACCAATGAAGAAAATGGCACGTGGGTACCTGCTTCTACAAACCAATGCGGCGTGGGAGGGCAGGAACTTGCAGCACGATCTGTGTCAGAAATAGAATTTATTTTTTAAGCCCCGTGGCAAGCAGATGCGGCGTGAGCAGTGTGGGTTGCAATAATTGAATAACTAGTAGATTTCTAAATGGTATTTCGTCGTCAGCGCTGTTAGTCTAAATC
>NW_019950672.1:0-7682 GCF_002910315.2 Salvelinus sp. IW2-2015 | reverse complement strand
CACCTCTCTGGTGATCTCTTGTGGTGAATTGGAGGACAGGCTGATTGGCAGCGTGTTTTACTCTGTAATAATGTTAGGGTCGGGTGAAGTGCTCTGTCATTTAGCTGTCCTCTTCCACACTGCCTTCTAGGAAGTTATCTAATTATAGTTTTTAAATCCATCTGTTGCTTTTTTGTGCAAAATAGGTTATTTTTACAACTTCCCCCGACATAATGTTTCAGAAATATTTGTTTTTTGGTGTATTACTGTGTAATCACAATATGGGTACGTCCCAAATTGCATCCTTTTCCTATATAGTGCACAGTAGTATCCAACAGAGACTACACAACCAGAGTTTCCCCTGTAGTGGCTCTCCCTTTAAATAGAATGGAATGTGCTTGTGGAGAGTGTGCGTCTGTATGTCTTTGTGTGTGGTGTGGCGGGTGCATGTGTGTGTGTGTGTGTGTGTGGTGTGTATTTTTCCGCCAGAGATAGCAACACACCCTTGTGTGTAGTGGTTAGCTCCAACCCGCTACAACACAGTCTGTGGTAATACCATTACAGGTTGATAAGGACAGTGTGTTCCTGTTCAAACGGATGTTAGTCATTTCATATCGACGTAGACTTTTGATTGATAAATAATTCTGTTGTTCTGGGACAGACTCTACGTCCCAAATGGCACCCTATTCCCTATATAGGGCACTACTTTTTGACCAGGGCCCATTAAAAGTAGTGCCCTATAACAGTTGAAGTCGGAAGTTTCATAAACTTAGCTGGAGTCATTAAAACTCGTTTTTCAACCACTCCACAAATTTCTTGTAAACAAAACTATAGTTTTGGCAAGTCGGTTAGGACATCTACTTTGTGCATGACACAAGACATTTTTCCAACAATTGTTTTCAGACAGATTATTTCACTTATAATTCACTGTATCACAATTCCAGTGAGTCAGAAGTTTACTACACTCACTAAGTTGACTGTGCCTTTAAACAGCTTGGAAAATTCCAGAAAATGATGTCATGGCTTTAGAAGCTTCTGATAAGCTAATTGACATAATTTGAGTCAACTGGAGGTGTACCTGTGGATGTATTTCAAGGCCTACCTTCAAATCAGTGCCTCTTTGCTTGACATCATGGGAAAATCAAAAGAAATTAGCCAAGACCTCAGAAAATAAATTGTAGACCTCCCAAGTCTGGTTCATCCTTGGGAGCAATTACAAACGCCTGAAGGTACCACGTTCATCTGTACAAACAATAGTACGCAAGTATAAACACCATGGGACAACGCAGCCATCATACCACTCAGGAAGGAGACGCGTTCTGTCTCCTAGAGATAAACTTACTTTGTGCGAAAAGTGCAAATCAATCCCAGACAAACAGCAAAGGGACCTTGTGAAGATGCTGAAGGAAACAGGTACAAAGTATCTATATCCACAGTAAAACGAGTCCTACAGCGACATAACCTGAAAGGCCGCTCGCAAGGAAGAAGCCACTGCTCCAAAACCACCATAAAAAAGCCAGACTACGGTTTGCAACTGCACATGGGACAAAGATCATACTTTTTGGAGAAATGTCCTCTAGTCTGATGAAACAAAAATATAACAGTTTGGCCATAATGACCATCGTTATGTTTGGAGGAAAAAGGGGGAGGCTTGCAAGCCGAAGAACACCATCCAACCGTGAAGCACGGGTTGGCAGCATCATGTTGTGGGTGCTTGCTGCAGGAGGGACTGGTGCACTAACAAATTAGATGACATCATGAGGGAGGAAAATGATGTGGAATATTGAAGCAACATCTCAAGACATCAGTCAGGAAGTGAAAGCTTGGTCGCAAATGGGTCTTCCAATTGGACAATGGCGCCAAGCATACTTCCAAAGTTGTGGCAAAATGGCTTAAGGACAACAAGTCAAGGTATTGGAGTGGCCATCACAAAGCCCTGACCTCAATCCATAAAATGATGTGTGGGCAGAACTGAAAAAGCGTGTACGAGCAAGGAGGCCTACAAACCTGACTCAGATACACCAGTTCTGTCAGGAGGAATGGGCCAAAATTCACCCAACGTATTGTGGGAAGCTTGTGGAAGGCTACCTGAAACGTTGGTTTGACCCAAGTTAAACAATTTAAAGGCAATGCTACCAAATCCTAATTGAGTGTATGTAAACTTCTGACCCACTGGGAATGTGATGAAAAAAATAAAAGCTGAAATAAATCATTCTCTCTACTATTATTCTGACATTTCACATTCCTAAATATAGTCGTGATCCTAACTGACCTAAAACAGGGCATTTTTTACTCTGATTAAATGTCAGGAATTGTGAAAAACTGAGTTTAAATGTATTTGGCTAAGGTGTATGTAAACTTCCGTCTTCAACTGTAGGAAAGCGGGTGTCATTTGGGACGTACATTCTGTAACAGGTCAGTCAATATGGCCACTTCTCCATAGCCTCTGTGTGGTCTGTAGTGTAGACCATGTTGTCCAACCACACTGATCTAGTGTGGGGCCCTGGTCAAAACAAGTGGACTATGTACGGGATAGGTTGTCATTTGGGACAYAGTTGTACTTGAACATATGTTTTATGACCATGCAAAGCTGCATAAGCCCTTGGCACGCTAAGATGACACGCTGAAACAATGTTTTCAGATCTACGTCACCTACTGTCACTATGACTACAGGCATTGTTCTCAGTGTTCCAGAGGTGTGTTCCGTGTTCCGTGTGTTTGGATAGTACACGTTTTCTGGTTTTGCTTGCGTCACATAGCCTGGAGACTGATAGTACTCCCATCCCATGTAGATGTAATCCAAGACCAGTCAACAATCGTTTGTGTGTGTGTGTGTGTGTGTGTTTGTGTGTGTGTCTGTGTGTGTGTGTGTCACAGAGAAACTACTGCTGATATCCAACACGACTAGTTAACAGCCCTGCCTACGTCTGACTAGCCCCGACCCTGAGATCTTAATCACGTGACGTACCTCAGAAGTCAAAGCACAGGGACTCTGAGATACCGAGATTTCAGACGGCTCCTTTCCACACACTGCAGCCAGACAAGACATTCCAAACATTTCAACAGCCTAGCCGTTCAGACTTATAGTTCTACTATGATGAAAAGCGGAAGGCTGTAGGCCCTATCTCTGTTATCGCGGTCATTAAGGGCCATTAACAGAGATGTTAAAGCGAGGCCCGTGACCAGACAGACAGAGAGGACCCACATTCTTATTATCTTGTTGTGAACGAACATCAGCTAACAGTACAGGCCTAACAACGCTGTAATAACTAGCAACCCCTGGCCTTTTCCCTTGAAACAACAGTAGATCTCAGATAGAGATAGCTAACGGCTTCAACCAGGCCCAACAGTATTTGCGTCCCAAATGGCACCCTATTCCCTAAAGTGCACTACATTTGTATCGTACTGCACCATAGGGAATAAGGGTGCTGTTTGGGACGCTGCCCATGGCTAATCATGTGCCCGGTCGCTACATGTGTGTTCACTTCAGTTAAGGGTAGTTTAAATGAGGGCCAAAGCGTGACCAGCTGGATTCTGCTTCTGTTTCCAGGGCGACCGTGGTTGCAGCTGCAGCGTTCCTGGATGCCTTTCAGAAAGTGGCTGACCTGGCCACCAACACACGAGGTAGGACCATGTACCCGTCCTGGGGTGAGGGGATGGGGGGGGGAAGAGGGGAGCCTGTGGGGGTATGAAGTGCAGGAGGTCTTCAACATAGGCAGTCATACAGCCTCATAGACAATGGGAGCAGAATCGGCGGAATTAGGAAGTCTGTTCTACTGTTCTGTTGTCCTGTTGTTCATGCTGAACGTCCTGGGATGGAATCCTGTGTGAAGTTGAACATCCTGGCCAAGGTGGATTTACTAGGCTAAAGTTAGCCCACAACAACATGTGCTAATTATTAGACTATAGTTAGCCCACTACAACATGTGGTAATTATTAGACTATAGTTAGCCCACTACAACATGTGGTAATTACTAGACTATAGTTAGCCCACTACAACATGTGGTAATTATTAGACTATAGTTAGCCCACTACAACATGTGGTAATTATTAGACTATAGTTAGCCCACTACAACATGTGGTAATTATTAGTATTAGGCGATAGTTAGCCACTACAAACATGTGGTAATTAGTTAGACTATAGTTAGCCCCACTACAACATGTGGTAATATAGACTATAGTTAGCCCACTACAACATGTGGTAATTATTAGCTATAGTTAGCCCACTACAACATGTGGTAATTATTAGACTATAGTTAGCCCACTACAACATGTGGTAATTTAGACTTAAGTTAGCCCACTACAACATGTGGTAATTATTAGACTATAGTTAGCCACTACAACATGGTAATTACTAACTATAGTTAGCCACTACAACATGTGGTAATTATTAGACTATAGTTAGCCCACTACAACAATGTGGTAATTATTAGACTATAGTTAGCCCACTACAACATGTGGTAATTACTAGACTATAGTTAGCCCACCTACAAACATGTGGTATTATTAGACTATAGTTAGGCCACTACAACATGTGGTCATTATTAGACTATAGTTAGCCCACTACACATGTGGTCATTATTAGACTATAGTTAGCCCACTACAACATGTGGTAATTATTAGCTATAATTTAGCCCACTACAACATGTGTAATATTAGACTATAGTTAGCCCCACAACATGTGGTAATTATTAGACTATAGTTAGCCCACTACAACATGTGGTAATTAGTAGACTATAAGTTAGCCACTACAACATGTGGTAATTATTAGACTATAGTTAGCCCACTACAACATGTGGTAATTATTAGGCTATAGTTAGCCACTACAACATGTGGTAATTATTAGACTATAGTTAGCCCACTACAACATGTGGTAATGACTAGACTATAGTTAGCCCACTACAACATGTGGTAATTATTAGACTATAGTTAGCCCACTACAACATGTGGTAATTATTAGACTATAGTTAGCCCACTACAACATGTGGTCATTATTAGGACTATAGTTACCCACTACAACATGTGGTCATTATTAGACTATAGTTAGCCCACTACAACATGTGGTAATTATTAGACTATAGTTAGCCCACTACAACATGTGGTCATTATTTAGGCTATAGTTAGCCCACTACAACATGTGGTTATTATTAGACTATAGTTAGCCCACTACAACATGTGGTAATGACTAGACATAGTTAGCCCACTACAACATGTGGTAATTATTAGACTATAGTTAGCCCACTACAACATGTGGTAATTATTAGACTATAGTTAGCCCACTACAACATGTGGTCAATTATTAGCTATAGTTAGCCCACTACAACATGTGGTAATTATAGACTATAGTTAGCCCACTACACAATGTGGTAATTATTAGACTATAGTTAGCCCACTACAACATGTGGTATTATTAGACTAAAGTTAGCCCACTACAACATGTGGTAATATTTAGACTATAGTTAGCCCACTACAACATGTGGTAATTATTAGACTATAGTTAGCCCACTACAACATGTGGTAATTATTAGAGCTATAGTTAGCCCACTACAACATGTGGTCATTATTAGGCTATAGTTGCCCACTACAACATGTGGTCATTATTAGCTATAGTTAGCCCACTACAACATGTGGTAATTATTAGACTATAGTTAGCCCTACAAATGTGTAATTATTAGACTATAGTTAGCCCACTACAACATGTGGTCATTATTAGGCTATAGTTAGCCCACTACAACATGTGGTCATTATTAGGCTATAGTTAGCCCACTACAACATGTGGTAATTATTAGACTATAGTTAGCCCACTACAACATGTTGGTAATATTAGACTATAGTTAGCCCACTACAACATGTGGTAATTATTAGACTATAGTTAGCCACCTACAACATGTGGTAATTATTAGACTAAAGTTAGCCCACACAACATGTGGTAATTATTAGACTATAGTTTAGCCCACTACAACATGTGGTATTATTAGACTATAGTTAGCCACTACAACATGTGGTAATTATTAGACTATAGTTAGCCCACTACACTACAACATGTGGTAATTATTAGACTATAGTTAGCCCACTACACATGTGGTAATTATTAGACTATAGTAGCCCACTACAACATGTGGTAATTACTAGACTATAGTTAGCCCACTACAACATGTGGTAATTACTAGACTATAGTTAGCCCACTACAACATGTGGTAATTATTAGACTATAGTTAGCCCACTACAACATGTGGTTATTATTAGACTATAGTTAGCCCACTACAACATGTGGTAATTACTAGACTATAGTTAGCCCACTACAACATGTGGTAATTATTAGACTTAGTTAGCCCACACAACATGTGGTTATTATTAGACTATAGTTAGCCCACTACAACATTGGTAATACTAGACTATAGTTACCCACAACATGTGGTAATTATTAGACTATAGTTAGCCCACTACAACAATGTGGTAATTATTAGACTATAGTTAGCCCACTAACAACATGTGGTAATTATTAGACTATAGTTAGCCCACTACAACATGGTAATTATTAGACTATAGTTAGCCACTAGTTGGCTGTGGAATGTTTCAGGCCTCGTAGGAGAGATGATAGAAAAGACTCGTGTTAACCTATCAGCAGCCTACCACAGTGATTCTTGGCTCCTTGCAGTACTGTGGCTAATGGTTTCTTGAGCAGCCTGCTTGAATTATTTGTACCCAGGTCTGTCTGCTGGTGCAGTGGCGGCCATGTTGTTTTAAGGGGTTGAGCAGGGTGGGGAATATGAAGGGATCAGGTGGTTGATCCTGTGGGTAGTAAATCCCTCAGGCTGCTGTTTGAAGCCGTGACACCGCCCTCTCTCTGCCCGCAAGGCCCTCTCCACCCTACACACACACACACACACACACACACACACACACACACACACACACACACCACACACACCACACACACACACACACACACACACACCACATCTGGCATCAGTAGGCTACACTTCCTCATACAGGGAACTAGTGATGGGGGGGGGGAAATCGATACAGCTACAAATCGGGATATACATTTTTACGATACATCGTATCGTTTTGATAATATCACACTATTATTTTTTGCTAGTTGTCTGTCCTGCACCAAAACTCCAGTATTTATCCTTCATAGCTAGTTGTCTGTAGCTGCACCAAAACGACAGTATTTATCCTTCATAGCTAGTTGTCTGTAGCTGCACCAAAACTCCAGTATTTATCCTTCATAGCTAGTTGTTCTAGCTGCACAAAACTACAGTATTTATCCTTCATAGCTAGTTGTCTGTAGCTGCACCAAAACTCCAGTATTATCCTTCATAGCTAGTTGTCTGTAGCTGCACCAAAACTACAGTATTTATCCTTCATAGCTAGTTGTCTGTAGCTGCACAAACTACAGTATTTATCCTTCATAGCTAGTTGTCTGTAGCTGCACCAAAACACAGTATTTATCCTTCATAGCTAGTTGTCTGTAGCTGCACCAAAAATCCAGTATTTATCCTTCATAGCTAGTTGTCTGTAGCTGCACCAAAAACTACAGTATTTATCCTCATAGCTAGTTGTCTGTAGCTGCACCAAAATCCAGTATTTATCCTTCATAGCTAGTTGTCTGTAGCTGCACCAAAACTACAGTATTATCCTTCATAGCTAGTTGCTGTAGCTGCACCAAACCTCCAGTATTTATCCTTCATAGCTAG
>NW_019950671.1:0-7682 GCF_002910315.2 Salvelinus sp. IW2-2015 | reverse complement strand
TCTGCTCTCTCCTTCTTTCTCTTCTCATCTCTCTCTCTCTCTCCTCATCCTCTCATCTCTCCTCTCTTTCTCTCTCTCTCTCTCTCTCTCTCTCTTTCTCTTCCTCTCTCTCTTCTCTCTCTCTCGTCTCTCTCTCTCTCTCCTCTCTCTCTCTGCTCTCTCCTCTCTCTTCTCGTTCTCTCTCTCTCTCTCTCTCTCTCTCTCTCTCTCCTCTCTCTCTCTCTCATCCCTCTCTCTCCCTTCTCTCTCACTCTCTCTTCCAACCCTTATCCATTCACAGCCTCCATCCCTGGAAAGACGGCAAACGGACAAATGTTTTTCTCACTACATTATTTTAATCTCAAGCTCCCTTTCATCGTTTCTCTCTTATTTTATATCGTATTTCTTCTCTTTCTCTGTCTTTTTTCTTTCTTTCTCTCTTTATTTATTTCTTTCTTTCTTTCATCCCAACATTGGCTTGGTTACTAAAACATCCTTGGGAAGTGGTATGTGCATCTTTTTATTTTAACTATCAGATAAGAACGATAATCATTTCTTCTATTTGTTGAAACAGAAGGCAGCAGTATTTGACAAGTTCTCAGACTGCATGTCTTAAGGCGTGTACCGAATACGCACACAATGATACCGTAAGGGCGCAAGCGCTTTGTGTCGACGAGGCAGTGACCTCGCTGCGAGAACATGGTCATTCTTGTAATGGGTAACCAAATGTGTTATGGCAGCAGGAACAAACACAACATGTTGAGTGGAAGGATAGAAAGCGATGAAAAAGCTACGTAAGGTGAGATAGGAGTTCAATAACGGTGGGGCAATACACAATAAACATCAATGGGGCAGCAAGAGCTAACTACGACAAAAACCTCTTAATATATAACAGTCGTCTGTGGTAACAGTCATATAATAGAGAAGAGAAAACTGGTCCGAGTCCTACAGAAAGCGTTTCAAAGCGTTCACGGGGGCTTTGACTTTTATAAAAGCACAACTAAGAGGACAGCGATAGGTAGAGGTTAACTGGTCAGAAGGTGCACACATTTAATCAATCATTAGACTCTCAGTTTTAAATACCACACTCGAGACGGCGGTGGATGGACAGCATAAGTAACCCCACAGGACAGACTGTGGATGGACAGACATAAAATCCCACACTGAGACGGTGGATGTGCAGAACAAAAATAAACCCCACTTGAGACCCGGTGGACATGGAAAAATAAATAAGCACGACACGGAGACGCGGTGGTGGGACAGACATAGAATAACCCCAAGAAACGGTGGATGACAGACATAAATAACCAGCGACAAAGACACGTGGATGGACAGACTGAGAATACCACATGAGACGCGGTGGAAATGGAAGCATGACATTAAATAACCCCGACAAGACACGTGGATGGAAAATCAACCATAAATTACACAGCAGAGACCCGTGATGGATAGATATGAATAACCCACAGAAGACCATCGGTGGAATGGATTCGAGACATAAATAACCACAAACTGAGTACGCGTGGATGGACAGACATAAATAATCCCTCCCACTGAGCGTGGTGGATGATGAAGGACATAAAATAACCCACAGGAGGCACGGTGGATGGACAAGACATAAAACACACGATCAGAGACACGTGGGAAATGGCACAGACTAAATCACCACAAGTACACGTGTGGATGACAGACATACAAATAACCCCCAACAGAGACGCGTTGGATATGGACGACATGAAATATACACCACAGAGCAAGGTATGGCAGCAGACATAAAATAACACACATTGAAGACGCTGGTGATGGACAGACATAATAACCACTGAGACGCGGTGGGATTGGACAGACTAAATAACCCTCACTTGAGAACGCGGTGGATTGGCAAGACCGTAAATAACGCCCACTGAGACGCGGTGGAGTGGACAGACATAAATAACCCCATGAGAGCGGTGGAATGGACAGACAAAATAATCGACACACACTGAGACACGGTGGATGGACAGACATAAATATCCCATGAGACCGGGTGGGATGGACACGACTAATAAAACCCCATAGACGCCGGTCGATGTGACAGGACGGGTGGATTGGTGATGGCGGGTGTTTCCCTCTCATCTGATGGCATCGTGTGTGTGTGTGTGTGTGTGTGGTGGGAAGTTTCTCTCATTCAGAATAATTTCCCAGTTAGCGGAGCTTAAAAGCCAGCGAAAATGAAGATTGACATCCCAGAATGGCACAGCCTATTCCCTATATAGTTGTCCACCAAGGGCTCCTTTTCAAAAGTAGGCACTACGTAGGGACAGAGTACCATTTGGGATGTAGCGCGTTCCCCAATCTCTCGCGGCTTGATGGTTGGGGAAATTGAACAGTATGAGGAAACCCTAACCTTCATCCAATTTATACTTACAAGTCCCTCGGCCTGCTCCTTCGATCGTGCGTCTCGGAGGAGAGGGATAAAGGGAATCGTTTTGGGGGTTTGAGGCTTGAGAGAGGCAGGGAGGGAAGGGGGCTGGGAGGGAGGCTGAAGTGGAGTGGTTTACTCACACAGCCTTGGGTTACTGTCTTTCTCCCACCATTTTAAAGGCTGTAATTTAAATCAGAGCTGTTCTGTTAGACATACCTACATAACAGTTACACTGGTGTATATATTTTCTGTTGTGTTACAGAAAGATGACCAGCAACTATTATTCATCTGTCCTGAAAAGCCTTGGCTGCATTCCACATCACAAATGGCACTCTATTCCCTACCTGTGAACCACTTTGGACAGGGCCCATAGGGAATGACCTGCCGTTTGGGACACAGAGAATATGTTTTCGGGATATTTCCCCTGCCTTCCCCTGCCTTACAAATAAATAACTTATTACCTTTAATTAGCTATTTATATGCAAATTATGTTATGATGTATTGACATTCACTGTTGAGTTTCATAAACCAAAGATAAACGGAAATGGATTTCGGTAATGTATGTTATTATTTGTATTCCTGCAAAGTTTCCAGCCTGTTCTTAGCCTCCTTCTGGTTAGACCCCATCAGTCTCACACAGTCAGAAAGCTTTAAACTAACTAGACAAGGGTAGACACTGCAGCTACATAATTCACATCTGACAAACACACATTTATGTGTTTCTAATTATGCCCAATCTGTGTCTAGAAATCTTTTCTGGGGGGGGATGGTGAAGATGAAATGTTTGAAAATATTTTTGCCTTTCAATCTTTCCCTTTTTCTCCCTCTCTGCTCTCTTCTCTTATCTCTTGTGTGTGTTGAGACTCTGTACTCAATGTAGTACACATGCTACACATTATTCATTCTATATAGGATATTTCTTTGATGTTGTTGTTGTTGTGTTGATTAAAACCATCCTGAGGTACAGACTGTGCGAGCTTTTCCTTTCCCTTCGTGTTGTTTTGTTTTGTCCGCTTTGAGACTGTAAAGCACAACCGTAGGCCAATATTTTAAGAAACTCACGAAAACTGTATATAAGTTAAGTAAGGAACTTTATTTATCAAACTTATTTTTATTTCATTCTACCTCAAATGATGCATAATATCTAGATTAAAAACCATATCTGAGACAGAACCAAACTAACCCACTCTACGTGTCCCTGTTTCCAGAGAGCAGATATAGCTGTGGCACCTCTCACCATAACCCTGGTTCGTGAGGAGGTGATCGACTTCTCCAAGCCCTTCATGTCTCTGGGCATCTCCATCATGATCAAGAAGCCCCAGAAGTCTAAACCCGGGGTGTTCTCCTTCCTGGACCCGCTGGCCTATGAGATATGGATGTGTATCGTGTTCGCTTACATCGGTGTGAGTGTGGTCCTGTTCCTGGTCAGCCGCTTCAGCCCTTATGAGTGGAACCTGGATGAACAGGATGAAACCAAAGACCCCCAGACACCTCCAGATCCTCCCAACGACTTTGGCATCTTCAACTCTCTGTGGTTCTCTCTGGGAGCCTTCATGCAACAAGGATGTGAGATATCACCCAGGTAGGAAACGATCTGACCTAGAAATACAATGGGGTAGATCTGACCTAGATATACAATGGGGTAGATCTGATGTAGAAATACAATGGGGTAGATCTGATGTAGATCTGATGTAAAAATACAATGGGTAGATCTGATGTAAAAATATAAATGAGGTAGATCTGATGTAGAGATTACAATGGGCTGGTAGATCTGATGTAGAATATACACATGGGGTAGATCTGATGTAGAAATATAATGGGGTAGACTATGTAGAAATACAATGGGGTAGATCTGATGTAGAAATACAATGGGGTAGAATCTGATGTAGAAATACAATGGGTAGATCTGATGTAGAAATATAATGGGTAGATCTGATGTAAAAATATAATGGGGTAGATCTGAATGTAAAATAAATGGTAGATCTGAGTAAAAAATATATGGGTATCTGATGTAAAATTATAATAGGATATATCTGATGTAAAAATATAATGGGGTGATCTGATGTAAAATATATAATGGGTAGATCTGATGTAAAATATAATGGGTAGATCTGATGTAAAAATATAATGGGTAGATCTGATGTAAAATTATAATGGGTATATCTGATGTAAAAATATAATGGGGTAGATCTGATGTAAAATTATAATGGGTAGATCTGAATGTAGAATATAATGGGGTAGATCTTAATGTAAAATATAATGGGGTAGATCTGATGTAGAAATTAATAATGGGTAGATCTGATGTAAAAATATAATGGGGTAGAATTGATGTAAAATATTAATTGGGAGGTAAGATCTGATGTAAAATATAATGGGTAAGATCTGATGTAAATTAATGGGTAGATCTGATGTAAAAATAATAATGGGAGAATCTGATGTAAAAATATAATGGGGTAGATCTGTATGTAAAATATAGGTAGATCTGATGTAAGTTATTAAATGGAGTAATCTGATGTAAAATATATGGTAGATCTGATGTAAAATATAATGGGGTAGATCTGATGTAAAAATAATGGGGTAGATCTGATGTAAAATATAATGGGGTAGATCTGATGTAAATATAAATGGTAGATTGATGTAGAAAATAAATGGGCTAGATCTGATGTAAAATATAAGGGTAGATCTGATGTAAAATAATGGGTAGATTGGAATATTGTGCATCTCTTGGACGCCTTAAATAGAAATAGAATACGTTTAGTATAAAATATAGCTTATGAATTCTCACTTACATACAGGTACAGCACACGGACGAACGCGGTAGACCGCCGGGCTACGACACGCATACTACACGGTCGACCACGAGTACGCACACGCGGTACGAGCACGCCGGTACGAACGCGGTACGACACACGTACGACCACGCGTACGAATACACGGTACGACATCACGTAACAACGTAGGACACGCGGACGACACCCGGTGACGCACGCGGTACGACCACTACGTACGACACGCGGTACGACACCCGTACGAACGCCGGTTAACGACACCCCGTACGATACGCGGGTACGACAACGCGACGAACACCCGGTACGATAACTGTACGAACACACGGTAGACACGACCGGTAGGACACGCGGTTACGACACCCGGATTCGATTACGCGTCGACACGCGTAGGATACACGTAGGACAACACGGTACGACACCTACGACACCCGCTATACGAAAGCGGATACGCGACACCCGGTACAACGCGGTACGACAACCCGTACGACACGCGGTACATACACGGGTACGACACCGGTTACAACACGCGTACGACACCCGGTACGACACGCGGTACGACACCCGCGTACGATACGCCGGTCGACACACGGATACGACCCCGTTACTGACACCCGGGTACGCACACGCGATACGTACACACGGGATACGACACGCCGTACGACACCCAGGTCACGACACGCGATACGACCAGCAGCGTACGACACGCAGGTACCGACACCCGGCTACGACCGCGGCTACGACACGCGGTACGACACCGCCGGGTACGGAACCGCGTCGACACGCAGGTACGACACGCCGTACGGACACCCGACGAGTTACGAACACTCTGCATAAGAGGGTCTGCTTAATGACTCGAATGAGAACCACATTCTGTGTGCCAGTTGCTATTTTATTCCCGCGCGTATTACAGCTTGCCCATTATGAGAGTCTTCCCCTCAATAGAGGCTTAAGTTGATGTTGTTCAACATTACCACTGAGCATTGCAGATCAGAATCTTTATTGGTTCAAGTCAGTCAGAGGGTGTTCACAGCATCCCTAAAACAATGACTTATTCTCTCCACATACGTGGCATTCTCTTCAGCACTTCACTATCCCGGACAGCGCACTTATTCAACAGACTTGTATTACGGCTATTGGCTCAGTTGTGTCTGAAATGGTAATATGATGTCCAGGGCCTAAATCGATCACAATATTTCTCGTGCTGATGGCTTTGGTTATATTGGGTCAATGATACCATCCTATAGGCCTGAGTTAGGTTGACCTTTCACTTTCTTATCCACGAATACACTGCTGTGCGAGTCTCGCTGCGATGACATACCTCAATGCTACTAGAGCCTGTTAGGTTGACCTTTCACTTTCTGATCCCAGCGAATAACACTGCTGAGTGAGGAGATCTTGCTGGATGACATGACCTCATTCTTATAGGCTGGTTAGGAGTTGACCTTACACTTTCTTGATCCCAGAAATACACTGCTGGTGAGGAGGTCTGCTGAGATTTACATTGACATCATGGTATAGGCCTGTTAGTTGCTTACACTTTTAATTCCCAGAAACACTCTGGCATAGAGGAGTCTGCTGGATGACATGACCTATTTATAAGGCCTGGTTAGGTTTGACCTTACACTTTCGGATCCAGATAACACTGCTGGGTGAGGAGTCTGTGGAAATGACATGACCTCATGGTCTCTAGGCACTGTAGGTTGACCTCTCACTTTCTGATCCCGAATACACTGCTGCGTGAAGAGTCTGCTGGCATGACAAGGACATCATTAAACATTTATCTACAAAGGACCGGCACATTTCTCCCAGTATCTCAGTTTGAAGTGGATATACTTGATTACTGATATACCTAATATACTGACTATATGATATATGATATCTGAGATATACTGCTAATAGATATATGATAATACTGAAGTTGGAGGTGATACTGATAGACTGATAGTTTGGTATACATATACTGATATTACTGAATAGGATATTACTGACTTTACGATAACTGATATATGATAAACGGAATATAACTGATTACGGATATACTGAAGTTTGGATTATGACTGACTATACTTGAATAAGCTGAATAGCGATATACTGACTATTACTATATACTGATATATTGAATATTACTGATATACTGATAATGATATACTGATATACTGAAGTATGATATCGATATCTGATATATGAATAGGATATATGATTATACTGAATACTGAAATAGGATATACTGATATACTGAAGTGGATAGTACTGACTTTACTGAATAGGATATCTGAAGATACTGAATAGAGAGATACTGATATAATGAATAGGATATACTATATACTGACGTTGGAATATACTATATACTGAATAGGTATACTGAGATGACTGACCTTGGATATACGATATATGGAAAATAGGATATACTTGATTTTCTGACGTTGGATATATGATATGATGATAGATATACGAATATACTGAATTGATTATATTATTATAGAATAGATATACTCGATTATCTCTCTCGG
>NW_019950670.1:13115-14130 GCF_002910315.2 Salvelinus sp. IW2-2015 | reverse complement strand
ATTTTTGTATTGTTTATTTCACTTTTGTTTATTATCTATTTCACTTGCTTTAGCAATGTAAACATATGCTTCCCATGTCAATAAAGCCCCAGAAATTGAAATTGAGACAGAGAGCGAGAGAGAGAGAGAGAGAGGGCAACCAGTGAAGAACAAACACCATTGTAAATACAACCCATATTTATGTTAATTTATTTTCCCTTTTGTACTTTAACTATTTGCACATCGTTACAACAATGTATATAGACATAATATGACATTTTAAATGCCTCTATTCCTTTGGAACKTTGTGAGTGTAATGTTCACTGTTCATYTTTTATWGTTTTTTTCACTTTTGTTTATTATCTATTTCATTTGCTTTGGCAATGTAATCATATGTTTCCCATGCCAATAAAGCCCTTTGAATTGAATTGAGCGAGAGGGGGGAGAGAGCAAGAGAAGGAGGGAGAGAGAGAGAGAGAGAGAGAGTGGAGGGACATGGATAAATGATGAGGAGAGAAGGAAAGGTTGTTTACAGTAAACGCAACCAAATCCATCTCTCGTCTCCTCCTGTCCTGTCTTCTTCTTCCTCTCCTCTGTGATATCTAAAAAACACTTTATCTAGCCCTAAGGAAACAGAGTGCGTGTGTGGCTGAAGGGAGGTTTAAATGCGCTGGTGCCTCTTTCCTCCTCGGACTCACTTGGTCCCAGCTCAATCAGCCGCAGAGAGCTGGGCGTGGAGCGGGGCTGAGGTATGGGGTCTCTGATGGTTAAGGAAATAGATTGGTGACAGGTAAGGGTACAAGCAGCAAATTCCCTTTCCACCTCTAAGATACAAGGCCCTTGTAAAAACGACTATTGTTCACATCCAGGTGTGTCCGTCTCAGAGTTAACATGGCACTTCTGCTTACCAGTCCTACTCTTTATCCTTAGCGCCTCACATCCAGGCTCTGAGCACAGCACCCATCACACAGCAGCCTCAGTCAGAACCCCCTCTGATAAACCTCCAAAGCCAAACTCCAACATGTCTGACACTGAC
>NW_019950670.1:11623-12787 GCF_002910315.2 Salvelinus sp. IW2-2015 | reverse complement strand
GCCTTGTAGGAAAGCAGGACACGTGTGACCTTGTTCTCAGTCAGTTAATTGCTCATTTGCTGAAAGGCCTAAGGAAAAGGACCTGTGTCATTGCGTAAGAGGAAGGCCCAGGGTGATGTGGAGCAGAATCAACCCCTATAATGAATTGTTACATGATTTATTCTCTGTTCTTAGAGCATATGAAAGTAATTGTATCATAGCAACAAGCCTCGTTTGTTCTGTCCAGAACCCTGACGTTCTCCTTGATACGATGGAGTCTGTTATCTATTCAACTGTGTGTTTGTTCTGTCCAGAACCCTGACGTTCTCCTTGATATGATGGAGTCGTATCTATTCAACTGTGTGTTTGTGTTCTTCTGATTCTCATAGTTCATCTCTCTCTCTCTGTCCCTAGTATTTCATCTATCCATCCTCTCTCCATCCTCTCTCTTTCATCTCTCTCCATCCTCTTTCATCTCTCCGTCCTCTCTCTTTCATCTCTCCGTCATCTCTCTTTCATATCTCTCTCCCTACTCTTTCATCTCTCTCCATCCTCTTTCATCTCTCTCCATCCTCTCTTTCATCTCTCCGTCCTCTTTCGTCTCTCTGTCCTCACTCTTTCATCTATCCATCCTCTCTCTTTCGTCTCTCCATCCTCTCTCTTTCATCTCTCCGTCCTCTCTCTTTCGTCTCTCCGTCCTCTCTCTTTCGTCTCTCCGTCCTCTCTTCATCTCTCCGTCCTCTCTCTTTCATCTCTCCATCCTCTCTTTCATCTCTCCGTCCTCTTTCGTCTCTCTGTCCTCTCTCTTTCATCTATCCATCCTCTCTCTTTCATCTCTCCGTCCTCTCTCTTTCATCTCTCCGTCCTCGATCAGTTTTCTGACTGGCTGACAGCTGCTCTACTCTTGGTTTCTCTCTGATTGAGGTCAGTGATGACTATGATGGTGCCTGAGAACACAGGAAACTTCCACTGTCAGAAGTCAAAACCACAAAATCAAACATTCATCATGTCTAAAATATCAAGCTCAGAGATAATGATGAGTGTTTCAGGATTATTAGAATTCAGACACAGCAGATAATGTAATGAGTCTGTCTCTCTGTCCACCACAGGAGTCTGGGTTACACTGTAGTACTGTAGGACATGATGTCCTGTAGATTAATACAGTCTCTCTCTCTGTCCACCACA
>NW_019950670.1:0-7684 GCF_002910315.2 Salvelinus sp. IW2-2015 | reverse complement strand
TGTTTGTCTTCGTCCTGGCCTCCTCATTCAGACAAGGTGGGCTGTTGTCTTCGTCCCGTCCTCCCATTCAGACAGTGGCTGTTGTCTTCGTCCTGTCCTCCTCATTCAGACAGGTGGTGCTGTTGTCTTCGTTCCGTCCTCCTCATTCAGACAAGGTGGACTGTTGTCTTCGTCCTGTCCTCCTCATTCAGACAAGGTGGACTGTTGTCTTCGTCCCATCCTCCTCATCAGACAGGTGGCTGTTGTCTTCGTCCCGTCCTCTCATTCAGACAGGTTGGCTGTTGTCTTCGTCCCGTCCTCCTCATTCAGACAAGTGGACTGTTGTCTTCGTCCTGTCCTCCTCATACAGACAGGTTGGCTGTTGTCTTCGTCCCGTCCTCCTCATTCAGACAGGTGGGCCTGTTGTTTCGTCCCGTCCTCCTCATTTCAGAGCAAGGTGGAGCTGTTGTCTTCGTCCCGTCCTCTTCGTGCCCGTCCTATTCGTCCCGTCCTCTTCGTCCCATCCTCTCGTTCCCGTCCCTCTTCGTCCCGTCCTCTCCTCTCATTAGAACATCGAGAGGTTTAGATGTCAGTGCTTTACAACATCCTGTCCCGCTTCCTCTGAACACAATCATGACTGGGGAAAAACACTGTTGCAATCTAGATGTTGACTCTCTGTGTTGGTGTGTGTGGTGTGTGTTGTGTGTGTGTGTGTGTGTGTGTGTGTGTGTGTGTCAGAGTGAAAGGCAGCAAATCCTTTGTCTATGATTCTACACTAAGCTGTAATACTCAGTTGGGGTATAGGATGGTGAGGAGGGAGGGAGGGACGGAAGCAGGGGGGAGGGAAGTGGAGGGAGGGAAGTGGAGGAGGAGAGGGAGGAGGAAGGTATTGAATGAGAAAGAAGGAGGGAGTTATTGAAGGATAGGTAGGGAGGAGGGAGAGAGAGAGGGAGGGAGGTATTGAAGGAGAGAGAGGGAGGGAGGGAAGGAGGGAGAGAAGGGATGTAGGAAAGGAGGGAGAGAGAGGGAGGGAGGTATTGAAGGAGAAAGAGGGAGGGAGGTATTGAAGGAGAGAGGGGTAGGGAGGTATTGAAGGAGAGAGGGGTATGGAGGAAGGAGAGAGAGGTAGGGAGGGAGTATTGAAGAGAGGGAGGAGGTATTGAAGGAGAGGGAGGGAGGTATTGAAGAGAGAGAGAGAGAGGAGGGAGGGAAGGAGGGAGAGAGAGGGATGTAGGAAAAGAGGGAGAGAGAGGGAGGGAGGTATTGAAGGAGAAAGAGGGAGGGAGGGAGGTATTGAAGAGGGGAGAGAGAGGGAGGTATTGAAGAAGAGGGGAGGAGGTTAAGGAGAGGGGGTAGGAGGTATTGAAGGAGAGAGGGTAGGGAGGAAGGAGAGAGAGGTAGGGAGGGAAGTATTGAAGGAGAGAGGGGAGGAGAAGGAGAGAGAGTAGGGAGGATGTATTGAAGGAGGGAGGAGGAGGAGAGAGAGGGAAGGAGGAGAGAGAGAGGGAGGGGGGAGGTATTGAAGGAGAGAGAGAGAGAGAGGTAGGGAGGGAGGGAGGTATTGAAGGAGGAGGGGTTTTAAAGGATTGTATTGTAGTAATTGTTGCCCACTGACACCATGGATTGTGTTACTGTCTGTCTTACTGTTACCAGCAGGAAGTTCACATGGAGCTCGCTRACAATAGGACTCGTTTTAGACACTGTGTGTTCAGGTTATGTAATGAAAGCATCTATACATTTGCATCAAAAGTATTGAACATATTTTCAAGTCAACCAGATACTTTGTCAATATCAGATGAATCACCTATATGATGTTTATTCATGTCAGGATAGCTGATCAATAACCTGATCAATAACATGATCAATATCCTGATCGGATCAATAACCTGATCAATAACCTGATCTGATCAATATCCTGATCAATATCCTGATCAATATCCTGATCAATAACCTGATCAATATCCTGATCAATATCCTGATCAATAACCTGATCAATATCCTGATCAATATCCTGATCAATAACCTGATCAATAACCTGATCAATAACCTGATCAATAACCTGTCACACTGCAATACATTTCCATATGGAGTAGTTGCCTTGGGGAAAGGAATGTTGTATGTGTACATTTCATCAGTATGGGAATAGTATTGAATGAGTCTTGTCCTAGCTGGCGTGTCTGTGTGATGACCATCGTTGTGACTCCTATTACCACACAAACACACTGTGTCTCACTGTGAGACTAGCTGGGTTTGAGAAGGGGGGAGCTGCTGCTGTGGCCACCGTTCTGAACGGGAGAAAGAAGATCACACATCGGCAGCTCTCAGAGAGAGTCGTGAAGAACCTCGCTGTCGTATTGAAATACACCGTGGCACTCTAACTCCCCAATACACCGACTAGATCACCCAGAGTCCCTTTCAAAGGGGGGTGGAATCACCACCACTGGCCTCATCACATTGCCCTAACTACAGAGAGAGAGGGGGAACGAGAGACTAACAGAGGGAGGCGGCCAGAGAGAGAGAAGGGAAAAGAGAGGCAGCCAGAGAGAGAGAGGGAACGAGAGACTAACAGAGAGAGAGGCAGCCAGAGAGAGAGAAGGGAAAAGAGAGGCAGCCAGAGAGAGAGAGGGAACGAGAGACTAACAGAGAGAGAGGCAGCCAGAGAGAGAGAAGGAAGAGAACAGCCGAGAAGAGGAGAGACACAGGGCGGGCAGAGAAGAGAAGGGAGAGAGACAGCCAGAGAGAGAGAGAGGAAGAGGGAGAGAGGCAGAGCCAGAGAGAAGAAGGGAAGAGGCAGCCAGAGAGAGAGAAGGGAAGAGAGGCAGCCTGAGAAGAGAGAAGGGGAAGAGAGGCAGCCAGAGAGAGAGAAGGGAAGAGAGACAGCCGAGAGAAAGAAGGAAGAGAGAGAGGCAGCAGAGAGAGCAAGAAAGAAGGCAGAAGAGAAGAAGGGAAGAGAGGCAGCCATAGAGAGAGGAAGGGAAGGAGAGGCAGCCATAGAGAGAGAAGGGAAGAGAGGCGAGCCAGAGAGAGAGAAGGGAGAGAGGCAGCCAGAGAGAGAGAAGGGAAGAGAGGCAAGAAGAAGATAGAGAAGGAAGAGAGAGGCACAGAGAGAGAGAGAAGGGAAGAGAGGCAGCCAAGAGAGAGAAGGGAAGAGAGGCACCAGAGAGAGAAGGAGAGAGGAGAAGGGAAGGAGCAGCCAGAGAGAGAAGAGGAGAGAAGAGAGAAGGGAAGAGAGGCAGCCAGAGAGAGAGAAGGGAAAGAGAGAGAGAAGGGAAGAGAGGCAGCCAGAGAGAGAGAAGGGAAGAGAGAGAGAGAAGGGAAGAGAGGCAAGCCAGAGAGAGAGAAGAAAATGTGCCCATTCTTTAGTGCGTAGCTGCGTCAATTGGCAGGCAGCTCTGAGAGTCGTGAGAACCTTACTGCCGAAGGGGAGAGCTGGCTGGCCGGCCGTGACCTGTTGTGGAGAGAGAGTCTGCTAACTACATCTGTGGGAGACTGAGAGGTAGTCTGCTAAGTGCTCCGACGGGAGGAAGAGGACACTCAGAGTAGTCAATCATGTTTAAACGGTTCTATTCCTGCCCATCCCCTCATAACACTCAGCCGTCCAGCACATCTCACCGGCTACAGAGTCTGCAGTGGGTTTACAAGCATCTAGGGGATGGGTGTCTTGGGACTTTGTGTGTCTTTGGCTTTGTGTGTCTCAGGGACTTTGTTGTCTAGGGATTGTGTGTCTAGGGACTTTGTGTGTCTAGGGGACTTTGTGTGTTCTAGGGGACTTGGTGTGTCTAGGGGACTTGGTGTGTGTCTAGGGGACTTGTGTGTCTAGGGGACGCGGTGTGTCTAGGGGACGACGGGCGCTAGGGGCGCGTGCGTCTAGGGGACGCGGTGAGTCTAGGGGACTGTTGGGAAGCGTGCGGCAGGGACGGGTGTCTAGGGGACGCGGTGCGGTCTAGGGGACGCGGTGAGTCTAGGGACGCGGTGTCTAGGGACGCGGTGCGTCTAGGGGACGCGGTGCGTACTAGGGGACGCGCGGTGAGTCTAGGGGACCGGTGAGCTAGGGACGCGGTGCGTCTAGGGACGCGGTGGTCTAGGGACTTGGTGTGTCTAGGGAGCTGTTGTGTCTAGGGGACGTGTTGTGTCTAGGGACTGGTGTCTAGGGGACGTGGTGTGTCTAGGGACGGGTGTGTCTAGGGACGCGGTGTGTCTAGGGGACGCGGTGCGTCTAGGACTGGTGTGTCTAGGGGACGTCTCGAGCCATGGTGTGTCTAGGGGACGTGGTGTGTCTAGGGGACGGGTGTTAGGGGCGAGTGTTAGGGGACGGGGTGTGCTAGGAGGGACGGGGTTAGGGGTGTGTCTAGGGGACGTGGTAGTTTCTAGGGGACGTGGTGTGTCTAGGGGACGTGGTGAGTCTAGGGGACGTTGGGGTGTTGTCTTAGGGGACGTGGTTGTCTAGGGGCGAGGTGTGTCTAGGGGACGAGATGTGTCTAGGGGACGTTGGTGTGTCTAGGGGACTGGTGTGTCTAGGGCACGCGTGCGTCTAGGGGACGCGGTGCGTCTAGGGGACTTGGTGGCTCTAGGGGACGAGGTGCGTCTAGGGGACGCGGTGCGTTAGTGGGACCGGTGCGTCTAGGGGACGCGGTGCGTCTCTGGGCTGCTGTCTGTTGTGTTAGACATAGTGTGGTGATGACACCGTGACGTCTGTAGACTAGAGGAAGTGTACCAGGCGGAGGGAGGCGGAGGAGAGAGGGAGAGAGAGGGAGGAGAGAGGGAGAAAGGGAGAGGGAGGGAGAGAGA
The DNA here is from genome assembly GCF_002910315.2 of Salvelinus sp. IW2-2015. Lineage (NCBI taxonomy): Eukaryota > Metazoa > Chordata > Actinopteri > Salmoniformes > Salmonidae > Salvelinus > Salvelinus sp. IW2-2015. The sequence goes on along the minus strand of NW_019950670.1, from coordinate 2,917 downwards.
GAGGGGAGAGGGAGAGAGAGGGAAGAGGGAGAGAGGGAGAGGAGAGAGGAGAGAGAGAGAGGAGATAGAGTAGAGGATGGGAGGTAGTAGAGGAGAGGAGAGGGAGAGAGGAGAGATGGAGTGGCGACTGGGTAGGATGACATGTTCTCGTTCAGTGTGCTCACTGTGCTGATAATTGGGTGGCTGCTGTCAGGATACCAACACGTGAAGTCTGATTCCACACCTGCACATGTATCCACCCACTAACCCCCCGTTGGTATGTCTGTTGGTAGATGTCTGTTGGTATGTCTGTTGGTATGTCTTGCTGGTATGTCTGCCTGGTATGTCTGCTGGTATGTCTTGCTGGTATGTCTGTTGTGATGTCTGTTGGTATGTCTGCTGGTATGTCTGGTGGTATGTCTGCTGGTATGTCTGGTGGTATGGTCTGTTGGTATGTCTGCTGGTATGTCTGCTGGTATGTCTGCTGGTATGTCTGCTGGTATGTCTTGCTGGTATGTCTGCTGGTATGTCTGCTGTATGTCTGCTGGTATGTCTGTTGGTAGTTCTGTTGGTATGTCTGTTGTATGTCTGCTGGTATGTCTGCTGTATGTCTGTTGGTATGTCGCTGGTATGTCTGCTGGTATGTCTGTTGGTATGTCTGTTGGTATGTCTGTTGGTATGTCTGTGGTATGTCTGCTGGTATTTGTTGGTAGCTGTGGTATGTCTGGTGGTATGTCTGTTGGTATGCTGTTGGTATGTCTGTTGGTATGTCTGTTGGTAGTCTGTTGTATGTCTGTTGGTATGTCTGTTGGTATGTCTGTTGGTATGTCTGTTGGTATGTTCTGCTGGTATGTCTGCTGGTATGTCTGCTGGTATGTCTGTGTATGGTTGCGGTATGTCTGCTGGTATGTTCTGCTTGGTATGTCTGTTGGTATGTCTGTTGGTATGTCTGTGGTATGTCGTGTATGTCTGTTGGTATGTCTGTTGGTATGTCTGTCGTGGTATGTCTGCTGGTATGTGTCTGTTGTATGTCTGTTGTATGTATGTTGGTATGTCTGTTGGTATGTCTGTTGGTATGTCTGTTGGTATGTCTGTTGGTATGTCTGGTGTATGTCTGCTGGTATTGTCTGCTGGTATGTCTTGTGGCTATGTCTGTTGGTATGTCTGCTGGTATGGCTGCGTATGTCTGTTGGTATGTCTGTTCTGTCTGCTGGTATGTCTGTTGTATGTCTCATACTATTCAACACCAGACTCACTGACACATGCTACAAGTCGCACTCCCACACAAACACACATACTTATGGTACTTCCTGTATATAGCTCCATGTTGATCTGGTACTTCCTGCATATAGCTCCACATTGATCTGGTACTTCCTGTATATAAGCTCCACATTTGATCTGGTACTGGTATCCTGTATATAGCTCCAACTTGATGGTATTTCCTGTATAATAGCTCCACATTGATCTGGTACTTCCTGTATATAGCTCCACATTATCTGGTACTTCCTGTATGATAGCTCCACATTGATCTGGTACTGTAGATCCTGTATAAGCTCCACATTGATCTGGTACTTCCTGTATATAGCTCCACAATTGATATGGTACTTTGGTACTTCCTGTATTATAGCTCCATTATTGTGTATTTTATTTGATTCCTTTTGTTACTATTTTATTTTTTAACTCTGCGTCTTTGGGAAGGCTCTTTAGCAAGCATTTCACAGTAAAGTCTACACCAGTTTTATTTAACACGTGACAAAATAACATTTTGTTTTCTTTTCTTTCATTTATTCTTTCTATGGTCGGTTTAACTTTGAATTCAGGTAAGACATGGCTCATAATACGTAGTGAAACCTTCAGGTTTCAAACAATGAAGTATATTTTTTCATAAATGCTTTTTGCAAAGTGGTTTTGGACTCTGAATCCTACCGTTGTCTACGCACGTCAATAGCGAATGGGTTAGCGAGCTTCAATTACCCGTTAAAAATAAAAAATAGTAGCTCTATTTAATGGTGGCCATCAAAAACTGTTTTAACAAGCGATTACTTTAGAATTATTCTCCAGTGACTCTAACAACACGTTCCCACAGTGACTCTAACAACACGTTTCCAGTGACTCTAACAACACGTTTCCCAGTGACTCTAACAACCGTTCCCAGTGACTCTAACAACACGTTCCCCAGTGACTCTAACAACACGTTCCCAGTGACTCTAACAAAGTTTCCCAGTGCTCTAACACACGTTTCCAGTGACTCTAACAACACGTTCCCCCAGTGACTCTAACAGCACGTTTCCCAGTGACTCTAACAACACGGTTTCCCAGTGACTCTAACAAACACGTTTCCCAGTGGACCTCAACAACACGTTTCCCAGTGACTCTAACAACACATTTCCCAGTGACTCTAAACAACACGTTTCCCAGTGAATCTAACAACACGTTTCCCAGTGACTCTAAAAAACCTTTCCAGTGATCAACAACACGTTTCCCAGTGACTCTAAAACAACACGTTTTCCCAGTGACTCTAACAACACGTTTCCAGTGACTCTAACAACACGTTTCCCAGCAGCAACGAGAGCTGTTCTGTCTCTCTCTCTCTCTCTCTCTCTCTCTCCTCTCTCTCTCTCTCTCTCTCCTCTCGTCTCTCTCTCTCTCGCTCTCCTCGCTCTCATCGCTCTCTCTCTGTCCGACAGATTTTTCCCTTCATCTGCTCTGGTATCTGGATGCTGTGGCTCGTTTGATATACATGACGGCTAATCGACAATACACACGCACCAATTATACCCTAGACCGATAAGCAACACCAGTCAGAATTGTATTTCCATCCACGAAGAACGATGAAACACATTATTTTGCTAATGTGATTATTCTTTTATTTTTTGGGGCAGTTTTTTTATCAGCTTTCTCAATATTTTTTTTATTGGCCAAAGCTGGCTTTATTCCG
>NW_019950669.1:8342-10778 GCF_002910315.2 Salvelinus sp. IW2-2015 | reverse complement strand
CAACACTTGAATGGTTTAAGGGAAAAACATTTAAATGTCTTGGAATGGCCTAGACAAGCCCAGACCTCAAATCACATTGAGAATCTGTGGTATGACTTAAGATTGGCTTGTACCAGCGAACATCCAACTGAAGGAGCTGGAGCAGTTTTGCCTTGAAGAATGTCCCACAATCCCAGTGGCTAGATGTGCCGAAGTTATAGAGAACATACCCAAGAGACTTGCAGCTGTAATGGCTGCAAAAGGTGGCTCTACAAGTATTTACTTTGGGGGGGGGGGGATAGTTATGCAGCGCTCAAGTCTTCATTTTTTTTTGTCTTATTTCTTGTTTGTGTCACAATAAAAAAATATTTTTGGCATCTTCAAAGTGGTAGGGCGTGTTGTGTAAATCAAATGATACAAACCGCAAAAAAATCTATTTTAATTCCAGGTTGTAAGGCAACAACATAGGAAGAATACCAAGGAGGGTGAATACTTTCAACACGCCTCTGTAAATTGAGATCTACCTGTAATACATCTGTGGAACCCACTCTGAGAACCCTGAATTAGAGGACACAATATACGATGAGAAATAACAAAGAAAGTAAATGAACACCATATCAATACATCTAAATGGTATGATTAACAGCCACAGGCCACGCTAGAGAGATGCTCTTACTCTCAGGGACCTAAAAACAGCAATTATGTCTGATCACTGGCAGCTACAGGCAGATTGTTACAACAAGACTGGATCTGGAGAGAGAGGGGAGGAGAGGAGAGAACAGAAGAGGGGAGGAGAGGAGAAGGAGGAGAGACGAGAAGAGGCAGGAGAGAACAGACAGGGAGGAGAGAACAGAGAGAGGAGAGGAGAGAACAAGAAGAGGGAGGAGAGAACAGAAGAGGCTAGGAGAGAACAGAACAGGGGAGGAGAACAGAAGAGGAGAGGAGAGATACAGAAACAGGGGAGGAGAGAAGCAGAACAGGGGAGGAGAGAACAGAAAGAGGGATAGGAGAGACTGCTTTAGCAGTATGCTTAGGGTCATTGTCCTGCTGGAAGGTGAACCTCCGTCCCAGTCCCAAATCTCTGGAAGACTGAAACAGGTTTCCCCTCAAGAATTCCCCTGTATTTAGTGCCATCCATCATTCCTTAAATTCTGACCAGTTTCCCAGTCCCTGCCGATGAAAAACATCCCCACAACATGATGCTGCCACCACCATGCTTCACTGTGGGGYTGGTGTTCTCGGGGTGATGAGCGGTGTTGGGTTTGCGCCAGAAATACTATTTTCCTTGTTGGCCATAAAGCTACATTTTAGTCTCATCTGACCAGAGTACCTTCATCTATATGTCTGGGGAGTCTCCCACGTGCCTTTTGGCAAACACCAAACGTGTTTGCTTATTTTTTTCTTATAGCAATGGCTTTTTTCTGGCCACTGTTCCGTAAAGCCCAGCTCTGTGGAGTGTACAGCTTATTGTGGTCCTATGGACAGGTACTCCAATCTCCGCTGTGGAGCTTTGCAGCTCCTTCAGGGTTATCTTTGGTCTCTTTGTTGCCTTTCTGATTAATGCCTTCCTTGTCTGGTCTGTGAGTTTTGGTGGGCAGCCCTCTCTTTGCAGGTTTGTTGTGGAGCCATATTCTTTCCATTTTTTTTWWAATGGATTTAATGGTGCTCTGTGGGATGTTCAAAGTTTCAGATATTTTTTTATAACCCAACCTGTACTTCTCCACAACTTTGTCCCTGACCTGTTTGGAGAGCTCCTTGGTCTTCATGGTGCCGCTTGCTTGGTGGTGCCCCTTGCTTAGTGGTGTTGCAGACTCTGGGGCCTTTCAGAACAGGTGTATATTTACTGTCATGTGACACTTAAATTGCACACAGGTGTACTTTATTTAACTAATTATGTGACTTCTGGAGGTAATTGGTTCCACCAAATCTCGTTTAGGGGCTTCATAGCAAAGTGGGTGAACACATATGCACGCACCACTTTTCCATTTTTAAGAATTTTTTTACATTTCACTTCACCAATTTAAACTATTTTGTGTATGTCCATTACATTAAATCCAAATAGAAACCTATTTCAATTACATGTTGTAATGCAACAAAATAGGAAACCGCCATGAGGGATGAATACTTTTGCAAGGCACTACTGTATATAATCCCAATGCCCCAGGACAGTGATTGGGGACATTGCCCTGTATGTACATTTATATGTCAGGTTGTGCGCTACTGGTAAGAAGTCAGGTGCAGGAGAGCAGAGAGTTGTGATCAGGCGCACTTTATTTGGCAGAAGCACAAAAGACAGACGCAACTGCGTCAAAACCTCCAGCCAAAGGCAGAAGTGAAAACACTCACAATAATGAAAATGTATGACAATAACCATACTACGGGTCAAAACATGATACCCGGGGAAACAACCAGTCTGGCGCGTAACACTAAACACGTAACAAAACAATTCCACTCAAA
>NW_019950669.1:0-7684 GCF_002910315.2 Salvelinus sp. IW2-2015 | reverse complement strand
CACACACACACACACACACACACCACCCACACACACACACACACACACACACACACACACACACACACACACACACACACACACAGAAATACAGGCCTGAATCAAACTCTGATTCAACACTTTCAGGAACATTAAAATCATTCAATATTTACCATCTCCCACAGAGGGAACTGAATTTTCCCCCACTTTAATTTGTTTGCACAAATTGCATCATACTCCATGGTGGGGACAAACAGAGATGGACGAGACATGGAGATTCATTCAAATTTAAATTAGGAAAATCTGGTGCCTAAACATTGCACATATTTTAATATATTTTAAATAGGCAGTCTGCCTTATATTCTTGTTAACCCAGGCGAGACAGTGGATTGTGGAAAGTATTGAGTGCTTTACGGCCCAACATACTGTAAAAGCACTAGCGTTTCCACCAATAGGGGAGGGTGCTATTAGAGATGGGCTCGGTCAATATGAGCCTAACCACCTGTGAGATGGGCTCGGTCAATACAAGCCTAACCACCTGTGACACATTTACCATATTCAATCTCTGTTTGACATGATGCAATAATAGCCTCCTCCAACTCTCTTTCTCTACATCCCCCTCTCTCTCTCTGTCTTGCTCTCTTTCTCCCATCCTCTCTCAAATTAATTCAATTTAATTTCAATGGTGCTTTATACACATGTAAATAATGCTAAAACAGAAGGGTTTTTGTTTCGGTCTCTCTCGCTCTCCCTCTCTGTCAAAACACCTCTGTTATTCCGATGAAGGACCTGACACTAGTATGGTAGTTGCATATAAACAGAGAGTTGCATAGACATTTACATCCTAATTTGATAGCAGAGCAACATAAACATCTCTAAATAATGTTTGACAGAAGACACTGTCATAAAAATCCAATCTACAGTGTACTTTTAATTTTAGCCAATTAGGCTTGGGTGTATCCAGGTTTTCATATCTTCATACCGTTCTTCTACCATCCCGGGATTGATGTTATTACTGAAAAAGCACACAAGGGGGTGCTAGAAATGCAAAAAAAAAAATTGGGCTTACCAGAATGCTAACAAAATTAGCACAAAGCAATAGCAAAATCACATAGATAAATGCTATTAGGATGCTAACGAGCGAAAAGGAACATAAACTAAATGCAAATCCAGCTCATAAAGTTATACATAGCTAGCATAGCTAGTAGCTACCGAAGGTCCTTTTTTTTGAGTGTGGAGATTATAAGCAAAACTGAATGAGAGAAATTGTGCAAATGAACAAAGTTGTGATGTATGCTTTCATGAAGGAAGAGCAGCATCTGTACACAGAGGGAGAAGAAACAGAGGAGAAACAAAATGCTAGTAGGAAGCACAGGGGGGGAAATGGCAGCTGTACAGGTAACTCATCCAGAGCTCTTTGACTTCTCAAAGAGATATCTGATAGCAAACAGTTAGTAGTGAATTGGACACAAGTGTAACTTCATCATCATCTGCTCATATCATCGGCTCATCTATCACTCCAGTGTTAATCTGCTAAATTGTAATTACTGCTTTGCTACTATGGCCTATGTATTGCCTTACCTCCTCACACCATTTGCACACACTGTATATAGACTTTCGTTTTATTCTATTGTGTTATTGACTGTACGCTTGTTTATTCCATGTGTAACTCTGTGCTGTTGTTTGTGTCGCACTGCTTTGCTTTATCTTGGCCAGGTCGCAGTTGTAAATGAGAACTTGTTCTCAACTWGCCTACCTGGTTAAATAAAGGTGAAATAAAATAAATMAATCAAAAACCTCATATGTGCTGCACAACAGACACTGRMCTGACCAGCTCCTGTTTTCTCCTGTTGTGCTGTTACAAACAAGAGACTCAACTGTTCTGGGGAACTACAGTAAGCTTCATAATGKTAAATAATGTGACAGGTGAAATGAAGAACGCAAGCTGCTTTATTTTTTAAAACTAGGCAAGTCAGTTAAGAGCAAATTCTTATTTACAATGACAGCCTACCGGGGAGCAGTGGGTTAACTGCTTTGTTCAGGGGCAGAATGACAGATTTTTACCTTGTTAGCTCAGGGATTCGATCCAGCAAACGTTCGGTTTCTGGTCCAACGCTCTAACCACTAGGCTACCTGCCACCCCAAGTACCCCAGTATACGGTATATACGGTATAAGCCTAACATGTAACATTAAGAAGCATTTCAAATGAAGAAATTGAGACATTGCCGTGGTTACTACGTTTCATCCAACCATCTACTATTACCTCACGGGAAGGCCCCTACACGGCAAAATTAGACCACGCCGTTGGACTAAGGTCACCGCTAAATATGCATCCCAGTCGCCTGGAAAATAAGTATATAATGAGCAGGTAGGTGGCCATGTTGGCTCAAGGCATGGTGACCTCATAGTGTTTACACCTGCCCTGGCTCGTCATGCAGGCATGGGGTGAGAGGGAGTGGAGCAGGGCAAGAGCCATTAGTGGATCTGGAGAGGAGCCATTTTGGCTCTGTGCGGCTCAGTGGGGTTGCRCCACCTGTCAACATGCCAAAGCCCAGCATAAAGTAACTCCAGATGAAGGGTCCCTCAGGCCCCCAGCACTTTAACACACTAATATCTTACACTGAGCTACGGGGCTCTGGCTTTTGTGTGTGAGTGTGTGCGTGTGCTAGCTAAGTTAGATTTAGATGAGAGATGGCGGAAGAGAGAGAGAAAGTAACAGAGGGAAGAGTGGAAGCAAGAGCGTGGTGTATAATTCTGTGAGTGTCTGGCTAGAGTACAATTTGTCTGATCTCTCTGTCTCTCTCCGATCCATCCATAATTGCACACTTTGAGCTGCCATAGTAACAACATAACAGCATTCCTAATTTCCTTTGCCCAGCATGCATTTTAACATGCTGTAAGATGGAATATATCACCACTGTAGGCCACTTGCTAGCTAGCCAATATGAATTACACCCTCTGTTCAGATCAATCAGCAGGGTGCTTATTCAATGAGGAAGTTACTCTGAAGTGAACCAGTAATACTCCCAAATGCCATCAATATCATTTCCCCTGTGATAATAACCCTGATTTCACATTCTGCATACAACATCAATCAGGGGATTATAAATGCATTTTTCGGACAGATGTGTTTGTGATACTAATGCAATTTATTAGAGCGGTCTGGCTACAAATGCTCCTGTTTTGTATAAGTAACACGAACATTGGTGTGTGTGCATGCGCATACGTGCGTACATCTATGCATAATGTCAAGACGATGTAGTGTGTAGCGTGTGATTATGAGGGTTAAACTCCAGTGTTTAATGACCCACAGTTTGTCACCTCCTCCTATGATAGACCAGGCAGGAATAATGACTGAGTCCCAGACACTGAGTGACTCCATTGTAATTAACCAACACTAGATTACATTACAACGCCTCGTTTCAGGCTGTCTAGTTTACCATTACCTTAGCTTAGTCGATGGAGACAGCTTGATTGTTCAGATTTCGGAACTAGTGCTTGGAATGCAAGACTTATTGTGATGAATGCCAAGACTTATTGTGATGAATGCCAATGACTTATTGTGATGAATGCCAAGACTTATTGTGTGAATGCCAAGACTTATTGTGATGAATGCCAAGACTTATTGTGATGAATGCCAAGACTTTATTGTTGATGAATGCCAAGACTTATTGTGATGAATGCCAAAGACTTATTGTGATGAATGCCAAGATGTGCCAAAACTTCAAGGATTTTACTTCTAAATAAAGGATTTATTTTACTTGAAGAGTGAAAGCTGCACCTGTTTCCTTCCAGTGTAAAGACGTCACAACACATTCAATGTTAAATAGGAAGTACTTAGATGGAAGTTTGTTGGTAGGTTGTTGTGGCATTGGATAGGTAGCTGGGGAAGCTAAGTATAGCACACTGGGAACCAACGAGCATCTGTTTATGAAGCCGCGGCGTTGCTTAGCAAACGAGCGTCATGCCAACCGGCAATCCGGTAGCATTCGTGGCGCCGAGCTCCATGGCGACGCCTGGGTTCCCGTGTTGGCAGCAACGGTAAAAAGAGCTCAAAAACAATCAGCGTTGCCATCTCCACACTGTGTTATTACACTCTCTACCACTCCATCCTAGCCCAAAAGCTTTACAAGGACCTATGTTCCTTCCTGACACTGATGGACTAACTTCTAATTAGGTAACTTTTGTTTCTTAGTCCACCGACCTGGAGAGTCAAACACTGCACACAGAGAGACAAATCAACTCAACAGACTGTGGCTCAACACAACTGTGGCTTTGGATCTGGTGCGGAGCCCATAAGCTTTTAGACATGGAGCCAAAGAGCTGTATGTAATCCCACAGGCTAACATCAACTCACACCCAGTCAATATTCAAATGCAGGATGGCTACTCTGTCTTCATATTCTTTCTTTCTGCCCTTCCTCCTCTTTCCCTCTCTTTTGTTCCCTCCCTCTTAGGCTAATCTCTCTTGCTCTATTGTCACTTTGTCTGCACTCTCTTCTCCCTCTCTCTCTCTCTCTATCCATTACCCATTCATCGATTGCTCTCCTATATCTCTTCTCTCCTGGTCTTAATTATGGTGTGCACCACTCAGGGTCAATCTGGTCTGTCTGTCTGTAGTTCCCCAAAGTTGTTACGCTTTTGTCAACAAGTATCCACCCCGACTGTCCCAGAAGATATCCTTCAATGCATTGAAGATGGAATAACCTTCTCTTGCTCCAGCTCTTTTTCTCTTCCTCTAACTTTTGAACATTCTGGAATATTCGGCATGTCCCAGAATGCTTGCTCCATAGGATCCCCTTTAGCTTTTCAAAAAAAAAAAAAGATAAGATATTGAATTTGACCTTTATTACTATAGCCCATAGAAAGACATTGAATAACACATTCAAATGGCAAAACATACATTTTAAGGAATAAGGATTTGAAGTGCTGTCCTATATCAAGGAGATATAAGAAAGCTCAGGAAATATATATATATTTATCCCCTTATTTTTGTTGGCACAAAACTACCTCCATACCTCCATTAATTTGTATGAGTTACGTTTAGACGAGTCTCGTGACACTTGTGGTGAACACCATCTTGTTCGTGGAGTCTCCCCTTTCTACAGTGGGGCCATATCAGTTTGTAGGCCAAAACGGTTTGACGCTACAGACAAAAGTTGGCACATTAGCGTTACCGACTACAAACGAGCCTTTTCGGATGCTCCAGACGTTTTCGTGAGAGACCGTTTTGAATGTTTCATGGTCTACAAAAAGCACTGTAGCTCTGTCACTTTGCACCGCTGATGAGGAAGGGCGACATAGGAGGATGTTGTGGATTGAGACACAACCCATGCAAAAAAACAGATATCTCTAGCGTAAAATTAAACTGACAGATTTTTATGGGATTTTTGTATTACGTTACTTAGAGTGCCAGGTCAATACAATCCCCCCAAGCTGAGTGTCAATGCATATTATCATCTAAAACAAAGTAACATACTAGTTAGTTTGTTAATGGACGCTTGGCTGCAGAAAATCAGCAGAACCACTATCTGGAATTGTGCACCCATGGCTTGTAATAACTGCATTATTTCATGATGAAGTCTGGCACCTGCGAACATCACATCACACTCTACGCAGCTCTGACGGCTTGGACTATTCTCTTGAATGGTTGACTACAGGGCCATCTAAGAGTGGTGTAAAAAGGGAATAAATAATGAATGAAGAGACAGAGAGAGAGACAGACAAAGGTGGCCAGGGTATCAAAGACAGCAGGCGTCTGGAGCGATAGCAGTCAATGAGAGGTCAGATCTATCCAGTAGATACCATTGTAGAAGAGACGCCGCAGGCACGCAGGCACGCACGCACGCAGGCACGCACGCACGCACTAAGCACCAAGCACCAAGCACCAAGCACCAAGCACCAAGCACCAAGCACCTTCAGTCAGTGATATTAACCAGGACAGCCCTATAAAGCCCTGTTAGTGAGAGTGTGTTATTGAGAATGTGTGGGCTCTTCCATTTGTGCTCCGGAGTAATGACAGAGGTAATCTGAGCATACTAAAGAGGTAATCCTGAGGCAAACTAAAGCGGGGGAGGCTCTGAGTCATAGGAACAAGAGAGAGAGACCAGAAAAAGAGAGGAGAGAAGGAGGGGAAGAGAAAGAGAGACCAGAGTTTCAGAAGCCTATTTATGAAGTGAAATATTTCCTTCTTTTCAACAATGAGTGTTTAGCATCCATTTCCCACTGCCCTGCAGTCACAAATCACAGAGAAACGCCACAGGATATGGAGACAATATAAATAGAGAGAGACAGAAGAAGAAAAAGAAAGGGAGGGCAAGGAGAGACAAGAAGAGAGTGATGGAAAGAAAGATATGAGGGCTAACATGCTGACACACTGCTCGTATTACATGCGCAAGCGTTGCAAAAAAATAAGTAGCCAAGCGCTAAAATAGAACTTGGCTCTATTTTTTACGCTTGACACGCTGCAAGGCCCAGCCTCTCCCAGGAGCCTTTACCCATGTGGGTGATTGAAAGTTGAACTGAGGTCACACTCCAGTCCAGTTGGTGGTGGTAATGCACCTTAAAGTTGTTGCCAACTCCCATATAAAGTTCAAAGAAGAAGAAGAAGTTATCTGTGGTTATCTGTGGATTAATTGTCGGAGGAGAGGACCTTGTGCATTTCAGGTAAAATAACAACCCAATGTTTACATCCCGGGACAAATTAGCTGGGCAACAGCAAGCGAGCTAGCTAAATGGACATGAATGTTTCATGCATTTTGATCGTCCCCAAATTAATATAGGTGGTTCAGAGTCTGTTTTGATATTTCAACCTGCTCGCGTCTGGTGTGGATGGACAAAAACACGGACCACGCAACGTGCCCAGTCTAGTCAGCATGTGAGAAGAACTGACAGGGGGAAAGAGAAGAGCTGACAGGAAAAGAAGACTGACAGGGGGAAAGAGAAGAGCTGACAGGGAGAAAGAGAAGAACTGACAGGGGAAAGAGAAGAACTGACAGGGGAAAGAGAAGAGCTGACAGGGGAAAGAGAAGAACTGACAGGGGAAAGAGAAGAACTGAAAGGGGGGAAAGAGAAGAGCTGACAGGGGGAAAGAGAAGAGCTGACAGGGGAAAGAAAAGAGCTGAACAGGGGGAAAGAGAAAGCTGACAGGGGGAAAGAGAAGAACTGACAGGGGGAAAGAGAAGAACTGACAGGGAAAGAGAAGACTGACAGGGAAAGAAAAAACTGACAGGGGAAAGAGAAGAAACTGACAGGTGAAAGAGAAGAATTAGAAAGAGTGAAGTTGGAGAATAAGAGAGAACAGAAAGAGAGGAGAGGGGGAAGGATCGAGGGAAAGAAAGATCAGAGTGAAACAGGAGTTTGTGTATATGTGTGTGTCTACAACTTCTATTTGGGAGAGCTGCTTACAGAAGCACAAATCATAATGACACTAAGAAACATGGCCGACCCACTGACATAACAAAGAAGGTCTCGAGAGATATTAACAACCTAAGTCAGTTTAGGGGATTTGTTGAATATTGATTTAGGAGAATGTTTTACTGCTTTGATGACAGACTGATTAATGTCATTACATTAGACAGAATAATGCCCAGGTACATTCTCGTAACGTTAGTAGAATGTTAGTTTGGTCAGATGACCAGACTCTTTGGGCACTTGGACTTTAGCTAAGGGCAAACCCAGATATAGTCCTAACTATGAGGGAAGT
>NW_019950668.1:0-7687 GCF_002910315.2 Salvelinus sp. IW2-2015 | reverse complement strand
GTTAGGAAGTGCAGCTCAGTTTCCACCTCATTTTGTGGGCAGTGAGCACACAGCCTGTCTTCTCTTGAGAGCCATGTCTGCCTACGGCGGCCTTTCTCAATAGCAAGGCTATGCTCACTGAGGCTATACATAGTCAAAGCTTTCCTTAAGTTTGGGTCAGTCACAGTGGTCAGGTATTCTGCCACTGTGTACTCTCTGTTTAGGGCCAAATAGCATTCTAGTTTGCTCTGTTTTTTTGTTAATTGTGTTGCTGTCCTGGGGCTCTGTGGGGTGTGTTTGTGTTTGTGAACAGAGCCCCAGGACCAGCTTGCTTAGGGGACTCGTCTCCAGGTTCATCTCTCTGTAGGTGATGGCTTTGTTATGGAAGGTTTGGGAATCGCTTCCTTTTAGGTGGTCGTAGAATTTAACGTCTCTTTTCTGGATTTTGTTAATTAGCGGGTTTCGGCCTAATTCTGCTCTGCATTATTTGATGATTTACGTTGTACAAGGAGGATATTTTTGCAGAATTCTGCAAGCAGAGTCTCTCTCTGTCTCTCTCTCCTCTCTTTCCCTTCTCTCAGTCATGGTCTCTTCTTTTCCACGGTGATGTCTGAGCTCTKTATCTATCCCAGAAGCAGTCACGGTCATGTTTTCCAGTCCCCTCCCAGACTGGTTGATTTCAGGAGGCCAATATAATAGAGTCAAATAAATCCACCTCTACCCTATCAAAGTACAGTACCCCCCATTTCCTGTAGCTCTCGCCCTGTTGCCGGAGGTCCTCTCCTTGCCACGCCCAGATAGTCTCATTTCTGTATCGAATAAACATGGCAGTATGAGATTACTGTTGGTGTTCTCTGAGCAGAGAGATTCTCCCTCAACACAGAGCAAAGACATGTCTGACACAAGAGGGTCATGATCCTCCTACAGAGCCACAGGTATCACACACACACACACACACACACACACACACACACACACACACACTCTCATCCAGAAGGCGAGGTCAGTACAGGTGAATCAAAGCAGGGACCGAGAGACTGAAAAACAGCTTCTATCTCCAGGCCATCAGACTGTTAAACAGCCATCACTAACATTTAGCGGCCGCTGCCAACATACTGACTAAAATCTAGCCACGTTGATAATGAAAAATTGGATGTAATAAATGTATCACTAGCCACTTTAAACAATGCCACTTTATATAATGTATATGTATATACTGTACTCTATATCATCTACTGTATCTTGCCATTTTTATGTAATAAATGTATCACTAGCCACTTTTAAAAACTATGCCACTTTATGTTTACATACCCTACATTACTTATCTCATATGTATATACTGTACTCTATACCATCTACTGCATCTTGCCTATGCCGTTCGGCCATCGCTCATCCATGTATTTATATGTACATATTCTTATTCACCCTTTTAGATGTGTGTATTAGGTAGTTGTTGTGAAATTGTTAGATTACTTGTTAGATATTGCTGCACGGTCGGAACTAGAAGCACAAGCATTTCGCTACACTCACATTAACATCTGCTAACCGTGTGTATGTGACCAATACCATTTGATTTGATTTGACACACCACACTCACTCACTCACTCACTCACTCAATCACTCACTCAATCACAAACACACAAACACACAGACCCACACGCACACACCCACACAAACACACTCACTCACTCACTCACTCACACACACACTCACAAACACAAACACACTTTCTAACACTGTAACAAACATATATTTCGAGTGTTTCCTCATTCTATAAAGTCAACTCCCTCCCTCTCTCTCTGTCTCTGAGTGTTTGTTCATTCTATAAAGTCAACTCCCTCTCTCTCTCTGTCTCTGAGTGTTTCCCTCATTCTATAATAAGTCAACTCTCCCCCCTCCTCTCTCTCTTGTCCTCTGGTGTTTGGTTTCTTCTAATAAAGTCAATCCCTCTCTCTCTCTGTCTCGAGTTGTTCCTCATTCTATAAGTTCACTCCCTCTCATCTGCTGTCTCTGAGTGTTTGTTCATTCTACTAAATGTCAACTCCCCCTCTTCTCTCTCGTCTCTGAGTGTTTCCTCATTCCTATAAAGTCACTCCCTCTCTCTCTGTCCTTGGTTGTCACTTAGATTCTGTTTGGTGTTTCATTTCTATAAAGTCACTCCTCTCTTCTGTCTGAGTGTTTGTTCATTCCTAAAGTCAACTCCCTCTCTCTCTCTCTGTCTGGAGTGTTTGTTCATTCTATAAAGTAACTCCCTCTCTCTCTGTCTCTGAGTGTTTCTTTCATTCTATAAAGTCAACCCCTCTCTCTCTCTCTGTCTCTAGTGTTTGTCTATTCTCTAAAGTCATCCTCTCTCTCTTGTCCTTGAGTGTTGTTCATTCTATAAAGTCAACTCTCTCTCTCTGTCTTAGTTTTTGTTTCATTCGAATCCTCTCTCTCTTAGTGTTTGTTCATTCTATAAAGTCAACTCCCTCTCTCTCTTCTGTCTGAGTGTTTTGTTCATTTCTATAAAGTCAACTCCCTCCTCTCTCTCTGTCTCTGAGTTTTGTTCATTCTATAAAGTCAACTCTGCTCTCTCTGTCTCTGAGTGTTTGTTCATTCTAATAGTCACTCCCTTTCTCTCTGTCTCTAGTGTTTTGTTCATTCTATCAAAGTCACTCCCTCTCTCTCTCCGTCGAGTGTTTGTTCATTCTATAAAGTCACTCCCTCTTCTCTCCTGTCTGAGGTTTGTCATTTATAAAGTCAACTTCCTCTCTCTCTGTCCTTTCTGAGTGTTTTATTCCATTTTATAAAGTCACACTTCCTCTCTCTCTCTGTCTCTGAGTGTTTCCTCATTCTATAAAGTCAACTCCCTCTCTGTTCTGTCTCTGAGTGTTTCCTCATTTATAAAGTCACTCCCTCTCTCTCTCTCTGTCTCTGAGTGTTTGTTCATCTATAAAGTCACTCTCTCTTTCTGTCTCTGAGTGTTTGTTATTCTATAAAGTCAACTACCCTCTCTCTCTGTCTCTGATGTGTTTGTTCCATTTATAAAAGGTCAACTCCTCTCTCTCTCTGTCTGGAGTGTTTGTTTCATGTCTATTAAAGTAACTCCTCTCTCTCTGTCTCTGAGTGTTTTCATTCATTCTATAAAGTCAACTCCCTCTCTCTCTCTGCTCATGAGTGTTTCCTCATTCTATAAAGTCAACTCCCTCATCTCTCTCTGTCTTGAGTGTTTCCTTCATTCTATAGTCAACCCCTCTCTCTCTCTGTTCTGAGTGTTTGTTCATTCTATAAAGTCAACTCTTCTCTCTCTCTGTCTGAGTGGTTTGTTCATTCTATAAAGTAACTCCCTCTCTCCTCTGTCTCGAGTGTTGTTCATTCTTATAAAGTAACTCCCTCTCTCCTGTCCTCTGAGTGTTTGTTCATTCTAATAAACGTCAACTCCATCTCCACTCTCTCTCTCTGTCTCTGAGTGTTTCCATCTCTATAAAGTAACTCCCTCTCTCTGCTCTGTCTCTGAGTGTTTGTTCATTCTATAAAGTCACTCTTCTTCTTCTCGTCTCTGAGTGTTTCCTCATTCTATAAGTCAACTCCTCTCTCTCTGTTCTGAGTGTTTTGTTCAGTTATAAAGTAACTCCTCTCCTCTCTCTCTGTTTGAGTGTTTTCCTCATATTCTATAACAGTTCAACTCCCTCTCTTTCTGGTCTCTGAGTGGTTTGTCATCTAATACAAGTCAACTCCTTCTCTTCTCTCTGTCTTCTGATGTTTCCTCATTCTATAAGTCAACTCCTCCTGCTCTGTCTCTGAGTGTTTGTTCATTTATAATACAGTCAAACTCCGCTTCTCTCTTCTGTTCTTGAGTGTTTGTTCATTCTATAAAGTCAACTCCCTCTCCCTCTCTCTCTGGTCTCTGAGTGTTTCTCTCATTCTATAAAGTCAACTCCCTCTCTCGTCTCTGTCTCTGGGTGTGTTCCTTCATTCTATAAAGTCAACTCCTCTCTCTGCTCTCTTGTACTCTGAGTGTTTGTTATTCTATAAAGTCAATCCTTCTCTTCTCTTGTCTCTGGAGTGTTTGTTTCATTCTATAAAGTCAACTCCTCTCTCTCTCTGTCTCTGGAGTGTTTCCTCTTCTATAAAGTCAACTCCCTCTCTCATCTCTCTGTCTCTGAGTGTTTGTTAATTCTATAAGTCACTCCTCTCTCTCTCTGTCTCTGAGTGTTTTCCTCATTCTATAAAGTCAATCTCCCTCTTCACTCTCTCTGTCTCTGGGTGTTTGTTCATTCTAATAAAGTCCAATCCCTCTCTCTCTGTCTTCTGAGTGTTTTGTTCATTCTATAAAGTCAACTCCCTCTCTCTCTCTGTCTCTGAGTTTTTCCTCTTCCTATAAAGTCCAACCTCCCTCTCTCTCTTCTGTTCTGAGTGTTTCCTCATTCTATAGCAAGTCAATCCCTCTCTCTCTCTGTCTCTGAGTGTTTGTTCATTCTATAAAGTCAACTCCCTCTCTCTCTGTCTCTGAGTGTTTGTTTCATTCTATAAAGTCAACCCCTTCATCTCTCCTGTCTCTGAGTGTTTCTCATTCTATAAAGGTCAACTCTCTCTCTTCTCTGGTCTCTGAGTGTTTCCTCCATTTATAAAAGTCAACTCCCCTCTCTCTCTGTCTCGAGTGTTTGTTCATTCTATAAAAGTCAACTCCTCTCTCTCTCTGTTCTGAGTGTTCCTCATTCTATAAAAGTCAACTCCTCTCTCTCTGTCTCTGAGTGTTTGTTCATTCTATAAAAGTCAACTCCCTCTCTCTCTCTGTCTCTGATGTTTCCTCATCTATAAAGTCAACTCCCTCTCTATCTCTCTGTCTTGAGTGTTTCCTCATTCTACTAAAGTCAACTCCCTCTCTTCTGTCTCTGAGTGTTTGTTATCTATAAAGTCAACTCCTTCTCTCTCTTGTCTCTGATTGTGTTTTTCTCTGTAGCTGTGGGTGCGTCTGTCTGCTGCTCTCTCCTTCTCCTGCTGTCTCTCCCTGGCATCCCTGGAGACTTCCCGCGCTGGACTCTCTCCGCCCGGTGGAAGCTGGGCTCCTTGCCCATCTCCTCCCTGGCCCTCCTTTCTCTCCCCTATTGGGCTCGGCTCACACCTCAGAGTCTGGCAGCGGCCAGGGCCCTGATAGCCCAACCCCCACTCTCTCTCTGGAAACGCAAGCCTCGAGGTAGGGTGGTGGAGGGAGGCTGGAGGCTTTGTGGAGGGAGACTGTGGCCCACAGCAGGCAGTGTGATTATCATACTGGATTGATCTCCCCCACACACAGAAGATGTGATATATATTGGGTTGAACCCCCACACAGGAGATGTGATATGATTACTGGGTTGAGCCCCCCACACAGGAATGTGATATATACTGGGTTGACCCCCCCACAACAGGGATGTTATATCATACTGGGGTATGACCCCCCCACACAGAAGAATGTGATATATATACTGGGTTTGACCCCCCCACACAAGAGATGTGATATATACTGTGGTTTGACCCCCCACAAGCCGATGTGATATATACTGGTGTTACGCCCCCATCAGGAGATGTGATATATACTGGGGTTGCCCCCCACACAGGGCGATGTGATATATACTGGGTTGACCCCCCCCACAGAAGATGTGATATAATACGGGTTGACCCCCACACAGGCGATGTGATATATACTGGGTTGACCCCCCACAACGAGGAGATGTGATATATGGTGACCATGGGTGTTATCTGGTACCCCCACACAGGAGATGTGATATATACTGGGTTGAACCCCCCACACAGGAGATGTGATATGGACCCGGGAGTGACTGGGTTGACAGCCCCCACACAGGCGTGTGATTATGTGACTAGGAGATGTATAACTGGGTTTGACCCCCCACACAGGGAGAGTGATATATACTGGGTTGACCCCCCACACAGGAGATGTGATATAATGGGTTGACCCCCCACACAGGAGATGTGATATAAACTGGTTGACCCCCACACGATATAACTGTTTACCCCACAGGAGATGTGATATATACTGGGTTGACCCCCAACGAAGATTGATATAAACTGGGTTGACCCCCCCACACAGAAGATGTGATATAAACGGGTTGACCCCCACACTAGAAGATGTGATATAAACTGGGGTTGACCCCCCACACAGAAGATGTGATATACTACTGGGTTGACCCCCACAAGAAGATGTGATATATACTGGGTTTGCCCCGCCACACAGCGCGATGTGATATATGACTGGCTTGACCACCCCACACAGAAGATGGTGATATATATCTGGGTTGACCCCCAACACAGAAGATGTGATATATACTGGTTTGACCCCCCACGACAGAAGATGTGATATATACTGGGTTGACCCCCACACAAGAAGATGTGATATAATACTGGGTTTGCCCCCAACACAGAGATGTGATCTATACTGGGGTCGACCGCCAACACAGAAGATGTGATTATCTTACGGGTTGACCCCACCACAGCGGAGATGTGATATATACTGGTGACCCCCCCAACAGGAGATTGATATATACTGGGTTGAACCCCCCACAAAGAAAGATGTGATATATACTGGGTTGACCCACAAGAAGATGTAGATATCATCCTGGGTTGACCCCACAGCGCGATGAAAAAAATAAAAACATGGTGCCCCGAATTGTGAATATATACTGGGTTGACCTCCCCACACAGAAGCATGTGATATATACTGGGTTTGACCCCAACCAGAGGATTACTGGGACCGGAGAGATTGGTTGAACAGAGATTGATATACTGGGCTTGACCCCCCACCAGGAATGTGATATATACTGGGTTGACCCCACCACAAGGAGATGTGATATATACTGGGTTGACCCGCACACAGGAGATGTGATATATACTGGGTTGACCCCCACAAAGTATTCTGTTACCCCACAAGGACGATGTGATATATATGGTTGAACCCCCACAAGAGCATGGTGTATATATGTGACCACAAAGAGATGTGATTCTGGTTGACCCCCCCGACACAGGAGATGTGATATATAATGGTTGACCCCCCCACACAAGAGATTGTGGATATATACTGGGTTGAACCCCCCACAATAGGCGATGTGATATATACTGGGGTGACCCCCCACACAGGAGATGTGATATATACTTGGGTTGACCCCCCACACAGGAGTGTGATATATACTGGGTTGACCCCCACACAGGAGATGTGATATTATACTGGGTTTTTGGACACCCCCACACAAGAGATGTGATATTATATGGGGTTGACCCCCCAACACAGGCGATGTGATTATACTGGGTTGACCCCCACAGGAGATGTGATATACTGGGTTGACCCCCCCACAACGGCGATGTGATATAACTATGGGTTGCCCCCACACAGGAGATGTGATATATACTGGGTTTGCCCCACACAAGCAGATGTGATTATATGGACCGCGGAGATTGATCCGTGCCCCCACACAAGGCGTGTGATATATATGGGTTGACCCCCCCACACAGGAGAGTGATACTGGTGACCCCAGGGGCTGTATATATAACTGGGTTGACCCCCACACATGAGATGTGATTATAACTGGGTTGACCCCCACACAGGAGATGTTGATATATACTGGGTTGACCCCCACCTAGGAGATGTGATATATACTGGGTTGACCCCCCACACAGGAGATGGTGATATATACTGGGTTGACCCCCAACAGGGTTGTGTATTGTCAACAAGGGAGGA
>NW_019950667.1:0-7688 GCF_002910315.2 Salvelinus sp. IW2-2015 | reverse complement strand
GCAGCGCTTCAATCTCATCCTCTTTGAGTTATCAATTGCATTCAGGAGATTCAATTCTTCAATTGGACGTTTAATTTACTTATTGAATTTAAATGGAACTCACCCCAACTTTGCTATCCGCTTTGATAAACCCCTATTTACTCCCTAAACGTCCCTCTATCTTTTAGGAGCAATGTGGCGCTGCAGGACCCATTTGCTGACGGTACTGACCCAGCTTTCCCCAGAAGGAACTCCATGACCCCTAACTCTGGCTACCAGTCTGGCATGAGTACCCCAGAGATGCCAGGTCGCATGGGTCCAGGGCCCTACGAGGGTCCAGGGCCTAACAAAGACCCCTTTGGTGCCATGCGGAAAGGTGGGTAGAAGAGGCTACAAGAAAGATCCCTAGAAACTGATGGTGCTGGGAAGCTGGGTCCCTTGCTGACAGAGTGTGTATTTCTTTCCAGTTGGGGAGCAGTTCTTGCCTGCCAGTCAGGGTCCTAACAGTGGGATGGCTGAACAGCAACAGTTTAACCGTGGGCCTCCTCCAGGTGCTATGGGGAACATGTCGATGGCTCAGAGACAACAGTACGGACCAGGACCTTACGGACAAGGCTACGAAAGGAGGTAAGACCCTACACACGCTTAGATCGTAGAAATGTAATTACTATAAAGGACATCCACATTCAAGTCAATATGTCTATGATGGGGGGACTGGAGGCCATATTGAGTATAATTCTATTTCTATACAGCCACCATCTTTGACTGCGAAGAAGTCTGCTCATTTCCTTTTTTTATGGAAATGATTCGTACTAAGTGTGGTCAACCAACCTTGTCCTGTATGGTGTTGTTTACCAGGCCAGAGCAGGGGATGGGCCCAGAGGGCAGCATGGGATCTGGTGCACCGCAGCCAAACCTGATGCCTGTCAACTCCGACACGGGGATGTATTCGCCAAACCGCTACCCACCACAGCAGCAGCCACGGTAAGTTCACCACCCAGCACCACTCTCTCTCAGGAGAGGTCTGGCACAAACTTGTGCAGACAGACACCATGTACTGACTGTCTCAGCATTTATAGTCTTGCAATATTGTAAAGATTGGGTTGTTTTTCAGAGGGTTTATTGGCACACTAGCAGTATACTGTAGCAATATTAGGTACATAGGCACTCGGCTTATTTGGAATGTCATGCTGATGTATTGTGGTTGTTTACAGGAATGATTCCTATGGTAATCAATATCCTGGCCATGGTACTCCCCCTGGTGGTTCTTATCCCAATCAACAGCCAGGAATGTACCCACAGCAACAACAGGTGATGGCTCTAACCCACTGTGTAAGCACTGGAAATCAAACTGTAATGTGGTAACCACGAGCCATGTGTTATTACCCCAAAAAGTAGTACTTACTGTATATATGAGTAACAGCCATCAACATTCATCTGATGAAACTAACTAAGCATATTTGCTCTATACAGAACTACAAGCGTCCCGTGGAAGGGGGCTACCCACCAGCGAAGCGTCACGAGGGTGAGATGTACAGTGCGCCCTTCAGTGCAGGGCTGCAGCAGCAGCAACAACCGCAGCAGCAGCCAGGGGTGGCCTCTGCACCCCCTGCTGGCCAGCCAGAGATGTACCAACCCCAGTACAGCAGCGGCTCCTTCACCGGCACTGACCGCCGCCTACCTGGTCCCCAGGGCCAGTTCCCCTTCCCCTTCAACAGAGAGCGCATGCAGGCTGCCACGGGGCCCAACGCCCAGCCCTCCATGCCCCCTCAGATGATGCAGCCAAGCCCTGATGGACCCCCTGGTGGCGTGTGGCAGGGCCGCGGGGAGATGAACTATCCCGGCAACTACCCCAACCGGCAAGGTGGCCCCCCAGGGGGCCCAGCCCAGGGACCTGGCCACCCCGGCATGAACCGCGGTTCGGAGGAAATGTCATCAGAGCAGCGCATGAACCACGAGGGCCAATGGGGGCCAGGTCAGATGGGCCCTCGGCAGCCCCCCTACGGCCCTGGAGGGACGGGCCCGCCCATGACCCGCACCCTACAGTCCAACTACCAATCTGCTCAGGCCATGCAGAACCACATTCCACAGGTGTCCAGTCCCTCCCCCATGCCCCGCGGGGGCCCCATGGAGAGCCGGACGTCGCCCAGTAAATCTCCCTACATGCACAGTGGCATCAAGATGCAAAAGGCAGGGCCCCCGGTTCCTGCCTCTCACATAGTGCCCCAGTCTGTGCAGTCCCCTCTGATCCGTAGAGACATGCCCTTTCCCCCAGGCTCAGTGGAGGCCACCCACCCCATCCTAAAACCACGCCGATGCCTCACAACGAAAGATATCGGTATGGCTATCACATTCCACAACTCCACCAACAATCAATGTTATTATACATGCGTTATACAGTATTTAGGGATCACATTTGGACATTACAATGATAGGTTGCTTCTGCTCTCTATGAACGAGTTTGTATTGTGTGGTCCATCAGTACTGTGAAGGGTATCCGCTTGAGTTAAAATACTGTGTATCTCCATAGGGACCCCAGAGGCTTGGAGGGTGATGATGTCCCTAAAGTCTGGCCTGTTGGCTGAGAGCACGTGGGCCCTCGACACCATCAACATCCTCCTGTATGACGACAACAGCATCTCCACCTTCAACCTCAATTCGGTGAGCTAACAAGACTGGTAGCTTAGCGGGTAGAGGTTTGGGCCAGTAACCAAAAGTTCGCTAGTTCAAATCCCGAGCCAACAAGGTGAAAAATCTGATGGTGCCCGTGAGTAAGGTGCTTAAACCTAATTTTGCCAGACCCTAGATGTGACCCCACTTTCTGAGGGTGTCTTGGGGAGAGTCTGCTATACAAAACACATTAATACACACTTGTACAAGTGTAAATACACTTGTAAGCAAATATAAGCACCCACTAAATTATTATTACTATACTGGCCACAATGTGGGATAGAGGTTTTAATAAAAACCCTACATGGTAAACCTATCCAATTAGAAATGTAATATTTTTTGATTTAGGGCTTTTTCTTTTGTTTTTACATTTATCCTTTCACAAATGTATTACATTTGACCTATTCCCAAACCCTTTTCCAGATTTTCTGTCATGCACATAATATCATACAATGCAAAATATTGATCTTCTCCTCAGCTGCCTGGCCTGCTGGAGCTGGTGGTGGAGTACTTCCGGCGCTGCCTCATCGAGATCTTTGGGATCTTGCGCGAGTACGAGGTGGGCGATCCCGGCCAGAGGACTCTACTGGACCCTGACGCCCTGAAAAGAGACTGGAGCTGCATGGAAGATGAGGAACCAGGGGTGGAGGACATGAAGGTAGAAGGAGAGGATGAGGAGGATGATGACAATGAGGAGGAAGAAGAGGTGGTGGTGCAGCGTTCAAAACAGCCGGCCGGGACGACAATTGAGGGACAGGCTCAGGTGAAGCAAGAGGATGAGCAGGAGTCGTGCTCAGAACGGGATACTCTGATAGAGAAGGATGCTGAAGATAAGGAGAAGAGCTTCTCTACCTTTGAGCAGCCCAGCTCTTCATCGGACCCCCCTGGCCTTGGCCCGGCTACCCCCCAGGAGAGACCCAAACAGGCAAGCAAGTTCGACAAGCTCCCACTGAAGATGGTACGGAAGAAGGACCCGTTTCCAGCAGGCAGGGCAAGCCAGAGAGGAAAAGTGCAGGAGTTCGACAGTGGGCTGCTCCACTGGAGCGCCGGCGGGGGAGACAGCACAGAACACATCCAGACCCACTTTGAGAGGAGGGAGGAATTTCTGGTCCCACGAGAACAAGTGCTGGTCGTCCCAACAGCCAAAAGGAAAAGGCTAGGAACAGAGATGGTGGGGGACAAGGACAATGCTACCCCCACAGAGAAAGACAAGCAGAAAGGTGGGGGAGATCAGAGGCCCTCCCAGCCATCATCCACAGAGAAGGCCTCAACAACAACCGACACCTCAGCCGACGGTAAGGAGGGAAAGTCCGAGCACTCGGACGCTGAGACAGAGGAAACGTCACAGACGGAAGAGCCCCAGAGCCAGCAGGAGAACGACAAACCGAGTGGCCCTCCTCGTCAACAAGTTCCCCAGCGTGTGGTGGAGGACGAGCCTCACAGCAAGGACGAGGGCCCACTGCTTACACTGGCCAACTGGCAGGACGCTCTAGCCCGCCGCTGCGTCTGCGTCTCCAACATCGTGCGCAGCCTCTCCTTCGTGCCTGGCAACGACCAGGAGATGTCCAAACACCCTGGCCTCATGCTGCTGCTGGGTCGCCTAGTGCTGCTGCACCACCGCCACCCTGAGAGGAAYCAGGCCCCGCTCACCTACGAGAAGGAGGAGGAGTCTGATGACTGRCTTGGCCAGAGGGARGAYTGGTGGTGGGACTGCCTGTCGCTGTTGAGGGAGAACTGCCTGGTCACTCTMGCCAACATCTCTGGCCAGCTGGACCTCTCCATCTACCCCGAGAGCATCTGCCTTCCMCTGCTGGACGGCCTCCTCCACTGGGCRGTGTGCCCRTCGGCTGAGGCCCAYGACCCCTTCCCCACGTTGGGGCCKCACAGCGCAATGTCKCCCCAGAGACTGGTCRTGGAGACRCTCAGCAAGCTGAGCATCCAAGACAACAATGTGGACCTGGTCRTGGCCACGCCGCCGTTGGGTCGGTTAGAGAAGCTSTATGGGACCTTGGTGCGGCTGGTTGGGGAGAGAAAGGTGGCCGTCTGCAGGGAGATGTCGGTGGTGTTGTTGGCCAACCTGGCCCAGGGAGACAGCATGGCAGCGCGCGCCATTGCCGTGCAGAAGGGAAGCGTGGGTAACCTCCTGGGCTTCTTGGAGGACAGCCTGGCGGCCACCCAGCTACAGCAGAGCCAGAGCTCTCTGCTGCACCTGCAGGGGATGCACTTTGAGCCCACCAGTAATGACATGATGCGGCGGGCGGCCCGGGCCCTGCACGCCTTAGCCAAGGTGGAGGAGAACCACTCAGAGTTCACACTCTACGAGTCACGCCTCCTTGACCTCTCAGTGTCACCTCTCATGAACTCGGTGGTGTCTCATGTTATCTGCGATGTACTCTTTCTGATTGGCCAGTCATGACAGCTGTAGGGAGCTTTGGCTCCACCTCCTCTTGGTTTCGTCCCCCCCCCTCACCCCCTGGTTACAACCTGGCTTGTATGTGTGTAGGGGGCAGGGAAAGTTCAAGTGACTGTTTTTAATTTATGCAAACCCTTCAGATTCCACTCTGAGCCCCCTTTCGCTGTTCTCACTCAAGGAGAAGGGACGTCACAAAGCTGCAGTGGTGGATTTACAAACAAGAGACTCCACAAACTGACACAACTTGTAACATTAATGCCAACTAGATGACAGAGTGGAGAACCTGGGTTTAGGAGTGTTCCACATGTTTAAATTTTTTTTTTTTTTGGGGGGGGGGTGTATTTTTAATAAAGATGAATAAATAGCTGAAAAACAAACTGTAACCAAAGTTGCTGTCTCGTTTACAGGAGATTTGGGGATAATGTGTGCCCTTGTGTGCCCCTCGAGAGCACAGTGAGTGAGTCAGACTGGTTCATGTTTGGAGGTAAAGCAGACTGAGGAACAGCCTGATCTGATGGCATAGTTGCTGTAATTGGATGCTTACCAGTCAGCCTACCACTCAGTAGGCTGTTGAGACGCCTTCGCTGGGGAGGCCTGTGCAGTAGATTGTAGGGCATTTTCTCTACCGTACTGCTCGAGTGTCAGGCATTCTGTAAAAAAGTTTCACACAGAAAAACGTTGCCAATGCAGCTCTACTAGAGTTAAAAGGTCATTTTAGTTTTCATGTTAAAAGCTAAAAAGGCTTTCCCCAAAGTACCGAGAACCTACTACAACACCCTTACCTCCTCTCTTTAGCCCTTGATTGTATGAATTGACCCTTGTAAAATAAATCACCTCTTAGGACTGGTTTTCAATTTAAGATGCAGCTTTGCTGTGGTGTATATATATGATYTTGTACATTACACTTCCTTTCTCTGTCTCTGTCTGTGTCACTATTCCCACACTTTTTGTTGATGAGGAATGGAAGGTGACCCATGAGTTTGGTTCCTGTCATCCAGTCCCTGCTGATCGACCCTTCTCCGGCCTCTCACTCCACGGCTCCTTAGTACGGCAGACTCGGATCAAATCTGCTCTCCTGGTACAACAAAAAAACTCTAGATGAAGAAACACACATTTGACAATTCTTTTCTCCAGCGATATGGATATTTGTATTTCAGACTGTAGCTAAAAACATGTAAATTCCTCCTTTTCCCTTTTTTTGGTTCAATGAATATCATTTATTCAGTATGAAATCTTTATACTATATGTTCCACGTGGTAAGAATAAATGTACATTAAATCTTCATAAGATGTTTGGTTTTGTTCCGTTGGACTTGCAGTGTCTTTCTCAGATGTACAATTTATTAAAAAGCAGTTTGTCTTTCACAATTTTTCTACAATCCCTGACCCTGTGAAAGTACTGGGTGTACATGTATTTTTTTTATTTTAGCCCAGTACTAGAACACTTGATTCAACTTATCGTCAAGCTTGATAAACTGAATCAGGTTATTATGTTAGAACTGGGCTGGGATAAAATCCTGCACACTGGTGTGCAATCCCCTTTGTCTCAGCTTCCTTGGTTATGACTGACTAGTTTCTAGGATTTGAATCAAGACAAACTAGTCGATTGTAGATAAATGATAAATCTATAATTTATATGGTAACGTAATTAGTATATTTATTTAAGGTCATAAGTTATTGTAGTATTTCATTATGCAATAATGATAACTGATCATTCAAAGCAAATATTATTCCCCTCTAACAGCTGGAGACGATCTTTTTCACTCGAACTTTTATTTTGAAATAAAGAAAATTCCACCGGAAGTAAAATATAGCGGACCAACCAGTTCCAACAATAGAATATGAAGGTTTCTGACCTTAATGTCTAGGGTTTTGACCTGGCTCCTCTAATCAAAAGGTAAAGATATGTGTAACGTTTCATTTTTTTTAAGCAAAAAATAGACCGTGTGTGAATGTCAACGTTTCGTCCCGTTTGCCACCGTCTATTTCGAGTGTTTGTAGAGGCTGAAAATTGAAAATTGTGTTGCCTTCGTTCCATCCACACCAAGCTAGCTCGCGCTAGATATTGTTATGGGAAAGGCTGTTCATTGTAATGACAGATGGACGTGAAAACGGTTCTGCAATTCGCCGCCACCACAAGAGGCTTGTCACTACTAATACAGGTCAGTAATAATAATGTATTTATTTTCAATAGTTGTTGGTTAACGACAACATGACGTCCACAGACTGGAGGACATGGATGTTAATCAATTTGAAAAGTGTCATTGGTGTGTGCTTGTCATCTCATGTTTGCTATGCCTCCCTTTCAGGCTCTCCTAAATGCTGCAATCCCAGATCACGAAGCTGATGCATTCACTCCTCCACGTGCAGAGGAGCCTCGGCTTCTGGACCCTGCAGTGCAATGGTTTCTAGGGGGCCTTTCCCACTGG
Source organism: Salvelinus sp. IW2-2015 (assembly GCF_002910315.2). Classification (NCBI taxonomy): domain Eukaryota; kingdom Metazoa; phylum Chordata; class Actinopteri; order Salmoniformes; family Salmonidae; genus Salvelinus; species Salvelinus sp. IW2-2015. The sequence continues at coordinate 198 of NW_019950667.1, read as the reverse complement.
GATGCAGAGCATTTCCTCTTCATTGCTGAGAGGGGTTACCTGTATGAGCACAACTACGCCTTCTTCCCCCTGTTCCCTGTCATACTGCGGGGGCTTGCAGAGACTATACTACGGCCCCTCAGTGGCTGTCTTACACTGCGTGGACGCCTGCTACTGGCTGTTGCCTTGGGTAACAGCGCCCTCTTCCTGCTGAGTGTG
>NW_019950666.1:0-7690 GCF_002910315.2 Salvelinus sp. IW2-2015 | reverse complement strand
AGGTAGTTAGTGGAGTGTTATATTAACACGCTGTCTTTAGGAGATAGTGAGATTATAACAGGTTTTAAGGAGTATGAGTTATATTAACCGCTTCTTAAGAGTTGAGTTAGGCGACTGTTTATATTAACACGCTGTCTTTAAGATGAGTTAGTAGGATTATATTAAAGCACGCTTGTCTTTAAGGGTGATAGTGGAGTGTTATATTAAACCGCTTGTCTTAAGAGTGAGTTAGCTGGAGGTTATATTAAACACGCTGTCTTAGGTTAGTAGTTTATCAGTCTTAGAGGATTAGTGGAGCTGTTATATTAACACCTGTCTTTAAGAGTGAGTTAGTGGGAGTGTTATATTAACACGCTGTCTTTAAGATGAGTTAGTGAGTGTTATATTAACACGCGTCTTTAAGGGTGAGTTAGTGAGTGTTATATTAACACTGCTGTCTTTAAGGGTGAGTAGTGGATGTTATAGTAACACGCTCTTAGTGAGTTATGTATGTTATATTAACACGCTGTCTTTAAGGTGAGTTATGGAGTGTTATATTAAACACGCGTCTTTAAGAGTGAGATAGTGGAGTGTTATATTAACACGCTGTCTTTAAGGTGAGTTAGTGGAGTGTTATATTTAACACGCTGTCTTTAAGAGTGAGTTAGTGGAGTGTTATATTAACACGCTGTCTTTAAGGGTGAGTTAGTGGAGTGTTATATTAACACGCTGTCTTTAAGAGTGAGTTAGTGGAGTGTTATATTAACCGCTGTTCTTTAACCTCTAATTCCTCCCAAACCCGGATCCGGACACCCCCCACAGTAAAAAAGCTGACTAGCATACCTAGCATAGCGTAAAAAAAACTCACAAGATACTAGTTCTAATATCATTAAATCACAAGTCCAAGACACCAGATGAAAGATTACACATCTTTGAATCCAGCCATCATTTCTGATTTTTAAAAATGTTTACAGGGAAGACACAATATGTAAATCTATTAGCTAACCACGTTAGCAAAAAGACACCACTTTTTTACTCCACCAGTTTTTACTCCATCAGTAAGCCAATCACTAATTCGAACAAATAAAGATTATAAATAGCCACAAACCAAGAAACAACTTCATAAGATGACAGTCTGATAACATATTTATTGTAAGCATATGTTTTTTAGAAAAATGTGCATATTTCAGGTATAAATCACATTCTACATTGCAGCTGCAATCTGAAATAGTGCCGAAGCTGCCAGAATTAATTACAGAGACCAACGTCAAATACCAATTACTCATCTTAAAACATTTCTGAAAAAAATACACAGCGCTACAGCAAATGAAAGCCCAACATCTTGTGAATCCACCCAATATGTCAGATTTTAAAGTGTGTTACAGACGAAAACACAATTATAGCATTATATTAGGCTTAGCACAATAGCCAGAAACCAAGCAATTTACCTGCAGCCACAGGTTAGCGATCGAAACAATACAGCCAAAAATATTATAATTTTTGGACTAACCTGATATACTTCGTCAGATGACATCCTGTAACATCATATTACACAATGCATATAGGTTTTTCGAAAATGTGCATATTTGCAGGCAGCACAAATCGTTGTATACAATTGATCAGTGGCAACAGGTCATGCATTCTGGCCGGCGCCATCTTGGAAAGGCACCTATAGTTTAACGATATTTATCGATTAGATTGACTAAAAATACAGGTTGGACAGCAAATGAAAGATGCATTAGTTATTAATGCAACCGCCTGAGTTAGATTTTTAAAATTAACGTTACTAGACATACAGTGTGCGTTACAGCCAGACTAGTGTCCGCAATAACGCGACAAATGCGTTTACATCTTTCCCACATAAATACGAGAATAAACATCATAAACTAGTTCTTACTTTGGACGATTCCCATCAGAATCTTGGTGACACAAAGGACAGCCAGGTGTGGCCTATTGCCTTAAAATAATCTTGCCTTGGGTGTGGTATAGGACAAGACCGTCGCATCTAGTTACACCACAGCTTCCGAGAAGGTAATTTGTTAGTCCGAGCGGCATACGAAGTAGGCGGGTATTGGCTGAGCCACTAGCGGACGTCCCAAATCCCCAGAGAATCCCGGTGACACAATCACTAAAGGAGGACCAGCCAAAAAAATTCCGGTATTGAGGAGCAATGCAATAGTACCGGCCAGCTAATATTCTGTGACCCAACATGAGACAAGTCGACCTAGTAATCCGGGTTTTAAAGGAATTAAATTCTTCGGTGTAGAGATGGTTTTGTATCAAGGCGCCCATGACTATTGGAAAGTTATCACAAGGAACATGCACACGACCGGATATAGCTTTAAGCCATAACTGGGTAAATTGGACGGGGTGTTCCAAATGCGCTATATGGGCACTTTGAGGTGACACAGAATCGATCTCAGCCAGTTTGCGCGGTTATGAAATGGGTGTAGGCGCCATTGGTGACACAGACAGCCAGACAAGGTACGTACGATAATGAATAGGAGAGGCGCTGTTACCTTCGTTCCCTTGGCGCGAGCACTGTTATAAGCCCTCTTGAGAATGACCTACAGGCCTAGCGACAACTCATGTACCTTCACTTAGGCCTATTGGTTACCTGACATCCAGCGTAGGGAGGCACCGAGCACCTTGGGTGGCTGACACTAGTACTATGCCGCATGCGACCATGAGGACATACAGAGCTTTAAACTGAATCGGAGGAATCAGAGCCTTATTGCGGGTTTATTCAGGGCCCTAGTGCGCAGTTCCCTGTCAATGGCATTTGCGCTTGCAGAACAAGTGGTAGATTCCATCGAGGGTTACCCAGCCAAGAGAAGCATTTATGTACCAACCGGGCGTACGGCAGCATGTGGTGACACAGGACAGGCCAGGGTTTTAGAGAAAACTAGAGGGTAATTATGTTAGTATTCGATCGCGTAGGATATACAATAGCTAAATTGTGTCGATAGTGTGATGCCCACGGAGCCAGCACAGGAAGTAAACTTTGAGGCAGGGTCGACTAAGGCAGTTTCAAATTTCCGGGAATACGCCTGGTTGACAACAGGAACAGCTAATGTATCGAAAGTTGATGAGGAAGCACAGCGTCACCCTGGTAGGCCAGCAGTCAAAAAGGGTGACACAGGGACAGCCAGGTTGTTAAGGGTAAGATGTTGATTGAAAGTGAGTGGTAGCAAGTCTATATTACATGCCCTGTCCCCTTTCAAGAGTGGAGTTAGCTGCGATGGTGACACAGACAGCCAGTGTTATGATTAACACCGCTGTCTTTGAAAGAGTGCGAGGTATTGTTGGATGGACATAGGCAAGCAGGTTGGGCTGACCATGGACAGCCAAGGTATTTATTGAGTGGTCGTTATAATAACCATGCTGTCTTTAAAAAAGGGGGTGGACGATGGCGGAGTAGGTGTACACAGGAAGACTGAGCCTAATATAACTTAACACGCTGTCCCTTTAAAAGGAGTATGGGGATAGTGTTATTGTAGGGTAAACCACGCCGTTCCCTATTAGGCAGCATGGCTGACAGCTGAAGGACAGCCAGTTAAGTGGGTGTTAGGATTAATCAATTCCCCGGCCGGGTTCTAGTGAAAGGGGCTGAAGATTAGTGAGGCATTTTGAGTGACTACTAGACGAACAGCCAAGCGGTGTTACTTATAGAGGCGTTAAGGCAGCATCAGTGGTGAACACAGGGACAGCCAGTTTAGTATTGAGCGGCGTGAGTAGGCGAGCGTTATCACGTATCCAGCAGAGTACACGCTCAGAGTATAGGTGATAGTGGAGTGTTAATGGGTTATTGATGTGTAAACCGACGCTGTGTATCTTTAAGGGTGGCAACACTTGCACCAAGCCCTCGTTAAAAGGTGACACAGAAACAGCAACCACTTCATAACAATTCGCCCGCCTCATGAAGATTGTCAGCCGCTAAACCCTTACTCATAAGTATAATTGTTCTGCTTTATTCCCCTCTCTCTTTGACTCTCTTGTTTCTTACATTACGTTCTCTGTGCCTTTGCCCTAAGCTCAGCGTTTCGAGCTTATGCATCTGTTGCAATATCTTTAAATCGATACCATGATTCTTTCAAGCTTTGGAGGGCCAATTAAAAAGGATTTACATGACGTGCGTGCCCAAAAAGAGCACTGGTGCACGCATAACCAAAATTCCAAGCACCCACAAATGCTTCTTCGTTTTCTTTCTAAGCAACGCAGGGCTGTTAAAAAAACGAATCCATTGTTCCTGTGGTTTTAATCTTTATAAGCTCTCTAGATGCTTATGTATGGTGTGTGTTTCTTTACTGAACTACGCTAACAGTATGGTGCTCTTTCAAAATCGTGTCTTGCGACTATAAGAATATAGCACCAAATAAGCCCGTTAACACGTTTGATGTACCCCCGCACTAGTTTTCCAAATATAGCATGCGGTCTATTGTATCTCACTCGAACGACGATGAATCAGGGAGTTTAAAAGCAAGCTGTATGCGCTTAACCAACTATTTAGGTCTTCAATACCACAATATAAATTATTGTTTTAATCTTTCCCTTACCCTCCTCTGAACCGCATAGTCAGTCAAGCCACAGTTCTGGATAGACCTGGAGCTCTATGTTATACATCCGTTTGTCTTTTCACAGCTCTGCGCATAGCGCCCCTATATTATGTCAGAAACGTATGCTAATGCACCTGCATCCTCTCAAGAGTTGTTGATGCCTCCCGCGAATAATGACGCCACTCTTCCTGTTCTTATCTTCACCCGGCACCCTCGTGTAAATTCACCCTCCCCCAGGTGACCCAAGACCCTTCTATTCCTGGTAACCTGACCTACATGGACCCAGATCCTGTTCCCCCTCCTGTCCCTGCCAGGAGACTTCGATCCGCTCCCCCATCGTGCCCACCCAAGTCTCCGTCCTCACTCCTGGCTCTCTGTAATGAAACAACATGGCAAAGTGGAACACAACAAAATGGGATTTATTTTTCATTTCAAATTGAATTAGGAGTGCAGTGTGGATGTTGTTGTTGAAAAGAATTTGAGCCAATTACCCTTTTCCAGCCGGCAAAATTATTTGGAGAGCATCGTTTGTTTTCTTGTAGATCTTTGTCATTTAAGAGATCTGAATGGCACACTGTTGGCTCAGACCTCAACATTGAACCGGACTGCCAATGGCTCCTCTCTTCCCTCTCCCTCTCCGCCAAAACTAGTTCTAGCTTCCCTGCCTTTATCCTAATTCCCATTGCTTTCTGATGTAGATTTGGCGACCAGCACTAAAAATCGATTTCTGTATAAACACCCAAATCAAAGAACCAGCAGCAAGCAAAAAACACCAAAATACTGCCTCTCTCCCCTCTCCTAAAGTTCCTACCATCCGACGTATTCCGCCCGATGCTGCAGCGGTCTCCTCATTTCTCTCTTCTCTGCATTCTTGTTTGCTTCCAACTCCTCTCTCGTAACTCGACCAGTACACGCTGCTGTCTATCTCCCTCTGATAATCGTCCTCTGGTTCTGCTCTCTGCCCTCTCTCCTCACTCTCTGTCTCCCACCCTCAAACTCTCCCTCGTCTCTCTCTCCCCCTGTCACATCTCTCCCTAATCTCTCCCTCTCATTCCTACTCTTCCTCTTACTCTCCTCTCTCTCCCTTGTCTCCGAACCATTTCCAGAAATAATCATTTCACTGTCTTGTCTCTCTCTACTCTCCTGCACTCCTACGGCTCTCTCTTGCTCTCTTCTACACAAGCAATCTCTTGTCCTCTCTCTTTTCTGGTCTACTCCATGGGCTCTCATAGCTTCCTGGCCTCTGCTGCATCCTCTTTCTCTTGCCTCCCTCCTTCCTCAAAAGTCCTAGTGCGCCCTTGCGTCTCAGTCTCGGCCTTTTTTCAACAACAGAAAATTCTGCTTGTCTCTTGCTCTCTCTTCCACCTCTTTGGTCGGGGTACCAGCTAGGCATGCCATCACTTCAAGTCCCCCACTAACAGGGTGACCTTATCCCGTCGCCCTCGCGTTCCATAACGTACGTCTACTCATCAATGGTCTCTCTACCCTCCTCTCGCCACTATACCTGGCCCTACTCCGCTCTCCTCCTCCTCGTCTCCTGTCTCTTACGTGCCGTTCCTTCGTCATCGCATACATCAAGTTCTCCAACAATCTTCTCCCATTCCTGCATGCTCCACATATCCTTGCCTGCTCCTCACTTCTTCAGCTCTCACCTACTGCTCCTTTTATAGCTTTCATCTTCTGAGGACACTCTCCCCTTCTCCGTCTCTTCTCTCACACTCTCTCTCTCTCTCTAACTAATTTAGACTCTACCTAATTTATGAACATTTCTTTTGTATTGAACTCGCATATTCATCTAACTTATGCTGGATTCGCTCGAGTTATGAGTTGTAGCAACAGTAGCTCTCGGTGCTGGGCGATACCAATAGTGTCATGCATAGTTGCAACAGTAGCAGGCCTTGCGGAAGGAAAGTTAGTTATGGAGATAACACCTGCTATTCCAGTCTAGCCATTCTCATTTAAAGTAGCCCATCCCTCGCGCTGCGCGCGTGACACCTTAAAAACGCGCTTAAAGACAGCGTGTTAATATAACACTCCACTAACTCACCCTTAAAGACAGCGTGTTAATATAATCACCAACCAGGGGCGGACTGGGAAATTAATTTGGCCGTTGCATTTTATCCACACGATACCACTTATTTTTGCCTTTGGAATACTAATATTATATAATAGCATTGGGAACATGGATTTACATAAATAAATGCTTAATTCTGTGTATTTGATGATAATGATCCAACGGATATCCTTCTACTAAGCTGTCATCAAAAAAACGTCAACTCAACCTTTGTATGATATTTTTACCGTAAACGTTTCTTTTACGGAAAAATGTGATAGAAAAATGAATAGAGTGTCATCAACAAAGTGCAAAGGCATATACATACAAATAATGCATTGATGAATCCATCTATAAATACATAAACAGCATATAGATTAGATTAACAATTCATGTCTCTTCGTTCCATTCATCGTATAACTATTCATTAAAACTATTATCAAATTGCTTAAAACCAAAACGCAGAAATTGTAATAGAGTTGGTGGGTTAGGATTGTGATTGACATGATTTTTTGTGCTCAGTGGTATTATACTTTGCAATCAACAACATTTTCAAAGTTTTCTCTGTGAGGCTCCTACACTGATTAAGTAGCATCTGATAATGTCAGAAAAGTCTCTCTACATCCACTGAGGTAGCGGGGAGGAACAGATGTATCGCCGTAATGTGAACTAAGACTGACATCCTATCCTGCCTAACTACCCGCCAGTCCACTGCACTCAATTCCATAGCGTCTGCCTTGTCTTTGCCCATGTATCTGTGCCACTCCTCTGCAGACACCCGGCTAAGAGCAGGGTTGGCATGGACATAGTCCTTAATGTGGTTTCTTGCTCCAACCACCTGGGCTGGATCTAGAACAGTTAGTGACGTGAACAAGGGAAGGCAGTGGTGCTTCTCCAGCACTGTCTGCAGTTTGATGGAGCATGCTGTAATGGCAGTCTGGATCAACTCAGTGCTGGAGAGCCTGTCTTCCTCCTGAAGCTGCCCCAGCAGCCTGGATCGACTCAGTGCTGGAGAGCCTGTCTTCCTCCTGAAGCTGCCCCAGCAGCCTGGATCAACTCAGTGCTGGAGAGCCTGTCTTCCTCCTGAAGCTGCCCCAGCAGC
>NW_019950665.1:0-7692 GCF_002910315.2 Salvelinus sp. IW2-2015 | reverse complement strand
CTCAACTGAAACATGTTAGACCAGACTGAACATGTTAGCCAGACGCTGTAGCAACTGAACAAGCAGATGAATTGATATAAAATTATACCAAAATGCATTAAGACTCCAAAAACATGAAATACGGTACATGACAAACAAACAACTACCTCACAAAATATATAACTTGTTAGTCTATGAAGAGTTATTTCACTCAATGTTACACAAATGTCATAATAATATAATACACTTATATACCCTCCTTTAACAACACTGAGTAGACAAAACATTAAGAACACACCTGCTCTTTCCATGACATAGAGCTGACCAGGTAAATCCAGGTGAAACTATGACCACGTACTGATATCACTTGTTAAACCCACTCTCATCAGTGCTAGATAAAGGGGTAGGAGACAGATTAAAGATAGATTTTTCAACCTTGAGACAACTAGAGAATGTATTGTGTATTGTGTGTCACAGAGAAGTGAATTGACATGAAAAAAAATATAAAGTACCTTTGAACGGGGTATTGTAGTAGGTGCCAGGCACCCTGTTTGTGTCAACACTGCAATGCTGCTGGGTTTATCTGAGGGCAAAAGGGCGGGGGGAAGCCGCAACTCAAATTGGGAAGTTATTTCCTGAATGTTGTGTCATAACTCAGTGTATGTCTGGCGTTTGTTAATACTAGAATATAGTACGCACCATGAAAGGTAGTAAACACATTATCACAAACAAGGTCTATTCCTTAGAGCTAAATGATTTGACAAGAGATACAAACGCGAAAGAAAGCACTCAACCTCCTGATTGGCGAGGTGGTCTAGCACCTGCATCACACTGCTAGCTGCCCACTGAGATTGCTGGGTTGGTCAAGGCTTTGTCTCAGCCGGCCGCGACGGGAGACCCCATTTGGGGCACCCACATCATTGGCCAGCGCGTTAGAGAGATTATTTGGGCCCGGCCGGGGAGCCTTGGTCCCATTCGAGCCGCTAGCGACTCCTGTGGCGGGCCGGGCGCAATGTACGCTGACACTTGCCAGGGCAAGGTGTTTCCTCCGACAATTGGTGCCGGCTGGCTTCCGGGTTAAGTGCAGGAATTTTGGTCAAGAACACTGCGGCTTGGTTGGGGTCTGGTGTTTCGGGGGACGCATCGCTTCTCGACCTTCGTCTTCTCCCAAGTCCGTAAAAGATTTGCACGATCAAACAAGACTGTAACTACCAATTGGATACCACAAAATTGGGTAAATAATACATTTAAAAAGTTAGCAATATCACTCAAGAGCATGAATATCCAGAAACAAAAAGCTGTATTTGACCTTTCTTTCCATTTTTACTGGAGAGCTGAACTATCTTCCTCTAATGGGCCCCTCTACCAACTATCTTCTCTCATGGGCCCCCTCTACCAACCAACTATCTTCCTCTATGGCCCCTCTACCACAACATCTTCCCTCTTATGGCCTCAAATCTGGCCCCCTCTACCACCAAACTATCCTCCTCTGGATGGGCCCCGTCTACCAACTATCTTCCTCTATTGGCCCCTCTACCAAACTATTTCCTCTATGGGCCACTACTACTATCTTCCTCTATGGGCCCCAGTCTACCAACTATCTTCCCATCTAATGGGCCCTCTGACCAACTATCTCCTCTATGGGCCCTCTACCACACTATCTCATCTCATGGGCCCTCTACCAACTATTCTTCCCTCTATGGGCCCCTCTACCAACTTATCTTCCTCTATGGGCCCCTCTCCGCTACGTCCAGGCCTTACAACTATCTTCCTATGGGGCCCTCTAACCAACTATCCTCCCTATGGGCCCTCTACAACTATCTTCTCTATGGGCCCCTCTACCAACTATCTTTCCTCTATGGGCCCACTCTACCAACTATCTTTCCTTCTATGGGCCCCTCTACCAACTAACCTCCTCATTATGGGCCCCTCTAACCACTATCTCTCTATGGCCCCCTTCTACCAACTAACTTCCTCTATGGCCCCTTCTTACCAAACTATCTTCCTCTATGGCCCTCTATCACTTCTTCCTCTATGGCCCCCCTCAATCAACTATCTTCCTCTATGGGCCCCTCTTACCTCTTCCTTTTGTCCTTGCGATCGGCCTCTTACTTGGGTCCATTCATGCTAATGCATCAGGAGGTGACTCTTTTAATGCATGACTTAAGACTATTGCAGACTGAACAAGTTGTGCAAAGAAGTTTGAACACGTGCAGTGAGAGGTTTCACATCACTGGGGAGGTAATATGTTCAGCTTGACCAAATGTTTTTTAAATTTTCCGTTGTCATGATTTTACCTCCACTGAGTTTTGTGGAGAGTTGCCTGTTTACTGTTTTGCAAAAATGTCTTAAGCATTTGCATTATGTATTGAAAGGCAGTGAGAAATGACTTACAGTTTAGATACTTACAATTATTACAGTTCAGAAATAATGAAATGACTTACAGCTTCTAGAATTCTGAAATGACAGTACATTTATGATACGAAATGACTTACATTTTTAGAATCTGAAATGACTTAGCAGTTTTAATACTGAATATTTACACCGTTTAGAAATACTTGAAATGACTTAGATTTACTTGATACTGAAATTACTTACATTTTAGAATACTGATATGACTTAAAGTTTCAAATACTTGAACATGCTTACATTTTAGAATACTGGAAATGAATCAAGTTCCAGAATACTGAAATGATTCGTTAAATCGATGACTTACATTTGCATACGTGAAAATGACCTACATTTTAGAATACTGAATATGACTTACATGGATTATCACAGTAAATACTAAATGAACTTACAGTTCAGATACTGAAATGAACGTTACAGTTCAGAATACTGAAAGACTACAGTTTCAGATGATGATGAAGTGGACTTACAGTTCAGAATTACTGTGGTGCTATTGCACTATCATATTTACATACTATATTTTTTACAGCAATTGTAGGGATCCTAATAAATAACTTAAAAATTCACTTTTGCATGGCCATTCTTTTTTTCTCTTCATGTATTGAAGCTAGCTACCATCCTTATATGGAGCTACTACCTTCTTCTTATTGAGCTACTATTCTCCAGTAAGTCTGAGGCTGCTCCATTCTCTTCAATGTATTGAGCATAGCTACCGATCTGCTTCATGTATTGAGGCTAGCTATCCATTCTCTTCATGTATTGAGCTACTACATTCTCTTCAGTATTGGAGGCTTAGCTACCTATTGCATTCGTTCATGTATTGAGGCTAGCTAGCCATTCTCTTCATGATATTGAGGCTAGCTACCACTTCTCTTCATGTATTGAAGGCTGCTAACCATTCTTTCAATGTATTGGGTAGCTACCATTCTCTCATTTTAATTGAGAGCTAGCAACCATTCCTCTTTATGTATTGAAGCTAGCTACCATTCTCTTCATTTAGCTACTTACTTTCTAGTATGGCTAGCCTACCATTCTCTCTCTCATGTATTGAAGACTAGGCTTACCATTCTCTTCATGTAATTGAGGCTAGCTACCATTCTCTTCATGTATTGAGGCTAGCTACATCTCTATTTGGTACTCCATTCTTTCAATGTATTGAGGCTATGCTCCATTCTTCTTCATGTATTGAGCAACTCTTTATTGTTGGCTAGCTCACCATTCTCTTCATGTATTGATAGCCATTCTGTCAGCTACCCATGTCTCTTCATGTATTGAGGCTTAGCTACCATTCTCTTATGTATGGCGGCTAGTTACCATTCTCTTCATGTATTGAGCTAGCTACACTCCTCTTCGTGTATTGAGACTCAGCTACCATTCTCTTCATGTAATTGAGGCTACTAACATGACATTTTAATGAACCTACTTGGTGAACAAATCGTATTTGTTTCACAAAAAAAACATCTCTCCAGCACTCATGGAAGATTTCTAGGAGTTGATAGCCATGTGCTTACTGCTGGAGTGAAATAACAATTACCTAAAGTAGTGTAGACGCCTCATCCCAGATTCATGCCCGGCCACTTTGTTACAAAGTCACACTTATGGTTTTAACGAGACACAGTGGAGTTGACATTCATCGGGAAATGCTAATCAAATTGTATAAGTCGCACTTAAACCTCTGCTCATGAAAATGAATCGGGGAAAACTTAAATGGTGGGTTTGAATTGGCATGTCCCCTCTGTCAGAGTACTTCATAGGCAAGCTGTCTATAACTGCAACCTACCACTTTGGTCCTCCATCTCCCTCAGAAAACAATGTTTATTAAACTAATGTTTTTATTTATACAGATGCCTGAAGAAATGTAATAGTTAACCCACGTATCTGTACATCTTCATTGTTGTGAGTCCGCACGACACACACACACGCACCGCCAAGCCACTACACCACTGTCCAACACCAACACACACACACACAACAACACACATCACACACACACACACACCACAACACACACCACACACACACACTACAACCACACACACACACACACACACACACACACAACACATTGCACACACAGCAACACACACACACACCACACACACACCATCAACACATTATAAGCCAACACAATGGAAGCTCAATTCACTTTGAAAATGTACTGTATGAATAACTCCCTATATCACTGTCTATCAGGTACTGTCGCGCTAACTCCCTATACCACTGTCCTTCCGGGTACTGTCATGATAACTCCCTATACCACTGTCTATCCAGGTACATGTCACGATACTGCCATCCACTGTCTATGCCAGGTACATGTCATCTGATAACTCTCCTCTACCACTGTCTATCAGGTACTGTCATTGATACTCCTATACAGCTGTCCTTATCAGTACACTGTCACGATAATCTCCTATACCACTGGTCTATCCAGGTACGTGTCAACGATAACTTCCCGTAATAACAACGTCTAGTCCAGTACTGTCCAGATAACTCCTATACCAACTGCTACAGGTACTGTCATGGATAACTCCCTATACCATGTCCTATCCAGGTACTGTCACGATAACATCCCATATACCCACTGTCATCCAGGTACTGTCATGATACTCCCTTACACTGTCTATCCAGAGTACTGTCACGATAAAACTCCCTATCATCCACTGATCTATCCAGGTACTGGGTCATGATAACTCCCTATTACCACTGTCATATCCAGGTTACTGTACGATTAACGTCCTATTACCACTGTATATCCAGAGTACTGTCACGATAACTCACACATGCCACTTGTCTATCCATGTACTGTCACAATAACCCCTATACCGAATGTCTATCAGCCACTGTCATTGATAACTCCCTATTCACTGTCCTATCCATGTGCTTGAGGAGTTTTCTCCTTAGCCACCATCGGTTCTTACATCCGCAAATGGTTGCTGTTTGGGGTTTTAGGCTGGGATTTCTGTTATCTTCTGATGTATAAGGGCTTAATGAATTCATTTATTTTGAACTCTCACTATACCACTGTCTGTTCGTGCCACTATCCTTGTGAGCTCTCTGTCATTTTCTTTCAATCACCCTGTCAAAAATCTACCCTGGAAATATTTCCAACAGTTGTGATATCTGCCATTTAGAGCTCAGAATACCCCGAGGACACGCTAACTTCTCAACGTTACCAATAACAGGGATAGGTTGCATGTTTTGGAGGTATTGATCTTTCAGTTCAGAATTATCCGCAATCATTGCATCTACATTAATGGAGAGTGTTAAGAAACTATTATATTCTTATTTTACACATAAAAGTGACTCCAAAATTGACACAAAACATTATTTAACCAGTCATTTCTATTTGGACCAAAATATTCTCAAACAACCAAAACTAGCTGCAAAAGCTCCACCAAGTTTGATGCAGCAATTGCGTGCTAGGAATATGGGACTAGGCTTGTTGTGGTGCCCGTCATTACCGCCACCAAATACCGGTGGGGTCCGAAGTCAGAAGGCAGTCATATTCCAAAGTTACCATTAGTCACGGTAATTAAGGCTTCTCCGAGCTCTAATGCTGAATGGTATTAGTATGCTACCAGAAACTTGCTAACTGCCTGGTACTCTGCACTCTTAATTGATCCCTCTAATTATCTTGACATCAATGCAGATATATTGAGCAAATCTAATCAACACTTCATGAGAACCCATGAGCTCAATAGATTAGCAGACTTATACTAAGGAACTATGTAATTGCGTAAGAAAAACGTGTGATGGCCTCTATAAAAAGAGGAGACCATCAGCTTCTCTATAGGCTAGGCCTGTTATATTTATTATCAACTTTCCTAATATTAAGCACTTGCTGTCTCTTTACAACAGAGGTATAGCCTACCCAGGGAAAAGCGTCCTCGTATTTCACTATTTTAAGTGCATAGATGGATATACTTTGTCGCTGCCATCGTGTTTGGGAGATAACGGTCCATTCTATCAAAATATTCCACACAATATTTAATTTAGATAATAGAAGACAATAATAAAATCAAGAAAGTATGATAGAGTGGGTGAATATTAGCTTATCCTGAATGATGCCCCGTTATGTTATAGAAACTGCCTTTTTGCGACTTTTTCTAATCATAGTATCACACCTCAATGTAGCCTAGCCCAATAGGCCTATATGTTTTAAAATAAGGTTAGGTATCACACCTCATGTAGCCTGGCCCATAGTCCTATATGTTTTTTAATAAGGTTAGTATCACACCACCTCATGTAAGCCTAGCCCAATAGGCCTATATGTTTTAATATGGGTTAGTATTCTAACATGTTTCAGTTTGGCTAACATGTTTCAGTTTGGCTAACATGTTTCAGTTTGGCTAACATGTTTCAGTTTGGCTAACATGTTTCAGTTTGGGGCTGCGTGTTAATACTTTTTTAAATGTAACCAGTCAGTTAAGAAGAAATATTTATTTACAATGATGACCTAAAAGGGAACAGTGGGTTAACTGCCTTATTCTGGGGAAAAATGACAGATTTTTACCTTGTCAGCTCAGGGATTCCATCTAACAACCTTTCACTTACTGGCCCAATGCAGTAACCACTAGGCTACATGCCATGCTCGTGTACCCAAACAATCGAGACAAAACATGCTAAAGTTATTTTACATTCCTTGCAATTTTTTTCAGCCCCACAAAAAAACACAACAAAGTGCCTAAGTGTCTGTCAATCAAAAACGTATTTCAGTGTCTGCCTGCCAGCTGAACGTCTTTGCCAGTGTGTAGGCTACCTGCCCTTCCTCCTCTGAAGCATATTTGTAGCCTACTGATGTTGCAGAGAAGAATGGATCAACTTTTTCCATGCTAGTTAGGGATACTATATTTATCACATTTCACATTGGATTTATTAACGACAAAAAGGTAAGATCTGTTTTTAATTCTGATGCCGCTCTGCACACACAAGCGTGCTAGCTACATACAGTGCCTTGCAAAAGTATTCATCCCCTTTGGCGTTTTTCCTATTTTGTTGGATTACAACCTGTAATTTAAATGGATTTTTATTTGGATTTCATGTAATGGACATACACAAAATTGGGCAAATTGGTGAAGTGAAATGAAAAAAAGAACTTGTTTCAACAAAAAAAATGTAATGATATAAAACAGAAAAGTGGTGCGGGCATATGTATTCACCCCCTTTGCTATGAAGCCCTAAATAAGATCTGGTGAAACCAATTACCTTTAGAAGTCACATAATTAGTTAAATAAAGTCCACCTGTGTGCAATCTAAGTGTCACATGATCTGTCACATGATCTCAGTATATATAAACCTGTTCTG
>NW_019950664.1:4105-7693 GCF_002910315.2 Salvelinus sp. IW2-2015 | reverse complement strand
GTCTTTGACCTACGTGTGGCCTTAGACCAGTAAATATACTACGGGTATATGTATGCCCGTGGCCTCTTGCCTAAGCACTCCCAAGTGCCTTCTCCCTTCCCGCCCTGGGAACAAATGAAACAGAATAATTATTAACAATTTTACAAACACTTACAACAAACTGGGTAAACTCAGGCCACTAAAAAAGCTTGACAAAGCAACAAACACAGAACATATCAAAGCTGCTTACAAACCAACAACTAACACATTACATACAACACTTTCTGGTTAAACCAACCAACACTATACACAAACCCCAGCAGAGGATCGTCTGCCTGCCTATCATCTCTCTCTCTAATGATTTCTCCAAAAATATTCAATCTCCCTCTAATCTCTTTCAATCAAACTCTCTGCATTCCTCAGCCTTCAAGATGATCTTCCCTGCCTACCTCTCTCTAATAATTTCTCTTTCTCTTAAATCAGAACACTAGCTTTATATCTTCAGGTGGCTATTAGCTGATTAGAGTCAGCTGCTTCCTTGACGAGGGGCGGGGTCAGCTCTCCAATCAGTCCATTAGCCATTGAGGTCGACCAATCAGCTGGTTGGGCAGAACTCAGGAAGCTATTCTCTACTGAACACACACACCAAATACAAAAGCTACAACACGGAAACTGGGGAACGTAACAGTGACGTCACTCGCGTCTGAGACCTTGAAGTAGTTGTTCCCCTTGCCCTGCAAGGGCTGCGGCTTCTGTGGAGTGATGGGTATAATGCTTTGAGGGTGGCTGTTGTCGATGTGTGCAGGGGGTCCTGATTCGAGTAAGGGCAAGGAGAGGGACGGAAAGGTATACTGTTACATTAGCATAAATTAACAAAAATGCTTTGTGCATTATGGATTATTGGGTGTAGATTGATGGGGGGGGCAGTTTAATCTATTTTTAGAATAAGGCCCTTATGGAGTGAGAATCCTGCACGGAGCCTTCACCGTGCGCTGCCAACTTAACCTTCTTCTGGGGTAGGGGGCAAGTAATTTAACGTACGATGATAGCCCGTGCCCAGAGGTAACGCGCACGATCCTAGGCAGATAGTGCATATTATTAGTAGAATTTGGATAGGAAAACACTCTGAGTTTCTAAAAACTTGTTGAATGATGTCTTGAGTGATAACAGAAGCTGCCAATAGTGGCAGGTCAAAACCTGAGAAGAAAAAAATCCAACCAGGATATGGAAAATCGGGAGGGTTTGTAGGTTGTCAACTCTTGCTTATCCAAGAAGCAGGGTAATTGGGGGGTCATGTTGCGATCTCCCAAAGGCTTCCCAACTAGATGGTAGACAGGTCTATAGAACCTTCTTTGAATGCTTCTACTGCGGGGAGGATGGGCGCGGGAATGAGAGGGTGAGGAGTGAAGATCCGAGTAATGGCACGCAGATGCTGTTTGAGCTCGTGGACGCTCGTCTACCGTGAGAGCCTCTGTTTCCATTTGCCTTTCTGAGCAAAGGTAAGTAGAGTTAGAAAATGAAAAATTCCGTCAAAGCTCAAATTAATAAGAATAGTACAAACAACCAGAAACAGAACAATCGCAAGGTTGAGGGTCAGTGGTGTAAGGAAATTGTATAAGATACTGGTAACGTTGTTTTAAAACCAAACTTCTCAACATAAGCTATTCTTGCACAGGGAGCGGCACCCATTCCCACTACTGTTGTCAGACCCTACAAACACATCCCCTGAGCCCATGAATAGGGGCCTGTGAAAACAAGCGCAGGCATGCATGGATTCCTTTTTGATGTGACTAGGACAAGGAGAGCGGTGAAGGGCCAAATGGAAATGTCGACATCAGGGGCCGAACAGGACTAGCCCACTGACCAGATCGACCAATCGGAAGGCCAAAATCGAGAAAGATCAAGCCTACTTGCCTTGTTGCCTATTATAATCGTGTTGGTACGTGGGCTTAGGGGGGGTTCTCTCCGAGATTTCATACGAAGTCAGAGCCAGAAAGGAGCCGTACTGGTAGACGTTTACTAAGATAATTTGGGTGTTAAGACCTGGGCGGACCACCCCCTGTATTTTGGTTAGGGCACCAGGTGGTGTTAAGATAGGTAAGTAGTGGATAGGCAGGTTAGATAGGAGAGGGGGAGCTTTGATATTTACTTTCTTTCCTTTGGTTCCGTCCAGCCCCTTTTCCCCAGATAACCGTGTAGGAAATAAATCCTAGTAAACGGTAAATTCTGCCTTTGTCGTCCTTTCTCGCACCTACAGTCCATACCTCTTGCACTTCACAGAGAGTTGAGTTGTAGCAGGGAGTTGCGTTCCCTCTTCTCAGAGGCGTGCGTAACAGTCACCGATTGAAACGCTATTAGTACGCACCACTGCTAACTAGCTAACCATTTCACATCAGTTACACTCACCCCCCTTTTGACCTCCTCCTTTTCCGCAGCAACCAGTGATCCGGGTCAACGGCATCAATGTAACAGCATAGCTTCCGTCCCTCTCCTCGCCCCTACCTGGGCTCGAATCAGGGACCCTCTGCACACATCAACAACGAAGCATCGTTACACATCGCTCCACAAAAGCCACGGCCCTTGCAGAGCAAGGGGAACAACTACTTCAAGGTCTCAGAGCGAGTGACGTCACTGATTGAAACACTATTAGCCGCTAACTAGCTAGCCATTTCACATCGGTTACACTAAATTAAAAAACGGAAATATATTTACATAAATATTACAGTGATTACAGCTTCGAGTCTTGGGTATGATGCTACAAGCTTGGCACACCTGTATTTGGGGAGTTTCTCCCATTCTTCTCTGCAGATCCTCTCAAGTTCTGTCAGGTTGGATAGGAAGCTTTGCTGCACAGCTATTTTCAGGTCTCTCCAGAGATGTTCGATCAGGTTCAAGTCAAAATCAAATAAAATGTTATTGGTCACATACACATGGTTAACAGATGCTAATGCGAGTAATATCTAACAAGTAACCTAACAATTTCACAACAACTACCTTATACACAAGTGTAAAGGAATGAATAAGGATATGTACAGTGGGGGGGAAAAGTATTTAGTC
Source organism: Salvelinus sp. IW2-2015 (assembly GCF_002910315.2). Lineage (NCBI taxonomy): Eukaryota > Metazoa > Chordata > Actinopteri > Salmoniformes > Salmonidae > Salvelinus > Salvelinus sp. IW2-2015. The sequence goes on along the minus strand of NW_019950664.1, from coordinate 4,657 downwards.
AGCCACCAATTGTGCAAGTTCTCCCACTTAAAAAGATGAGAGGCCTGTAATTTTCATCATAGGTACACTTTAACTATGACAGACAAAATGAGAAAAGAAATTCCAGAAAATCACATTGTAGGATTTTTTATGAATTTATTTGCAAATTATGGTGGTCTCACACTTGCACCCTGCTTACATACTAAAAAGGAACAAAAAGTCCTTGTACTAGTTCTGACTAAAACTAGACACATCAGATTTAAATGTATGATTCTAATAAATGTCATACAATCATACAGTGGACAGGTAGAATTCTGTTAGTTATAATTCTACATTAAATGACATTTAGCTTTCTCTCAAATTTTGTGCACAATCTGTTAGTAACATTTCTCCTTTGCCAGATAATCCATCCACCTGACAGTATGGCATATCTAGAAGCTTATTAAATAGCGTGACCATTACCAAGATGCATTAAAGATACATTTAAAAACAGAAAAATTCTGTAAAGAAAATGTACAAATTCAACCACACCACCTCCCTTGTTTGAGGAGTTTCTCTGCAGGTTAAAAGGAC
>NW_019950664.1:0-406 GCF_002910315.2 Salvelinus sp. IW2-2015 | reverse complement strand
GAAAATAAGTATTTGGGTCACTACAAACAAGCAAGATTTCTGGCTCTCTCTCTCTTTTTATACATAATTTAGTCATTACTCATAAAATTCATAACACACACCCTTGTGGTGCCCTAGTGTTGAGGATAAGTGGGGTGGAGATGTTGTTTCCTACCCTCACCACCTGGGGGTAGCACGTCAGAAAGTCCAGGACCCAGTTGCACAGGGCGGGGTTGAGACCCAGGGTCTCGAGCTTGATGACGAGTTTGGAGGGTACTATGGTGTTAAATGCTGAGCTGTAATCGATGAACAGCATTCTGACATAGGTATTCCTCTTGTCCAGATGGGTTAGGGCAGAGTGCAGTGTGATTGCGTCGTCTGTGGACCTATTGGGGCGGTAAGCAAATTGGAGTGGGTCTAGGGTGTC
>NW_019950663.1:10486-14006 GCF_002910315.2 Salvelinus sp. IW2-2015 | reverse complement strand
AGGGCTACTCTCTCTGTGGAAGGCACTATGGTTAACAGGTAGCGTGCTACTCTCTCTGCGTCTCTGTGGAAGCCCTGTAGTTACAGGTAGGGCTACTCTCTCTGTGTCCTCGTGGAAGCCCTGTAGTTAAACAAGGTAGGTGCTACTCTCTTCTGTGTCTCTGTGGAACCCTGTAGTTAACAGGTAGGTGCTTACTTCTCTGTGTCTCTTGTGGAAGCCCTGTAGTTAACAGGTAGGTGCTACCTCTCTGCGTCTCTGTGGAAGCCTGGTAGTTAACAGGTAGGTGCTTACTCTCTCTGTGTCTCTGTGGAAAGCCCTTTAGTTAACAGGTAGGTGCGACTCTCTCTGTGTCCTGTGGAAGGCCCTGTAGTTAACAGGTAGGGTGCTACTCTCTCTGTGTCTCTGTGGAAAGCCCTGTAGTTAACAAGGTAGGTGCTACTCTCTCCTGCGTCTCCTGTGGAAGCCCTGTAGTTAACAGGTAGTGCTACTCTCTCTGTGTCTCTGTGGAAGCCAGATGGCTGACAGAGTACCAATTGAAGTTGGAAGTTTACATACACCTTTAGCAAAATACATTTAAACTCCGTTTTTCACAATTCCTGACATTTAATCTAGTTCCTCATCGTCAGTTAGTGATCACAACTTTATTTAAGAAATTGAAATGTCAGAATAAACTTAGAGAAAGATTTATTTCAGCTTTTATTCTTTCATCACATTCCCAGTGGGTCAGAAAGTTTACATACATCCATTAGTATTTGGTAGCATTGCCTTTAAATTGTTTAACTTGGGTCCAACATTTTGGGTAGTTTTCACAAGCTTCCCACAAATAAGTTGTGTCAATTTTGGCATTCCTCCTGACAGAGCTCATGTAACTGGAGTCAGGTTTGTAGGCCTCCTTGCTCGCACACGCTTTTTCAGTTCTGCCCACACTTCCATGGGATTCGGACTCAGGGCTTTGTGATGCACCAATACCTTGACTTTGTTTGTCCTTAAGCCATTTTGCCACAACTTTTGGAAGTATGCTTGGGGTCATTGTCCATTTGGAAGACCAATTTGTGACAAGTTTTAAACTTGCTGATGATGTCTTGAGATGTTGCTTTCCAATATATCCACACATTTTTTCCTTTCTCATGATGCCTGCTATTTTGGAAGTGCACCAGTCCCTCTGCAGCAAGTACACCCACAACATGATGCTGCCACCCCCGTGCTTCCCAGTTGGGATGGGTGTTCTTCAGCTTGCAAGCATCCCCTTTTTCCTCCAAAACCATAACGAATGGTCATTTGGCCAAACAGTTCTATTTTGGTTTCATTCAGACCAGGGACATGTTCTCAAAAAGTAATTTGTCCCCATGGTGCAGTTGCAAACCGTAGTCTTGACTTTCTATGCGGTTTGGAGCAGTGGCTTCTCGCATGCTGAGCGGCCTTTCAGGTTATGTCAATACAGGAATCAATTTTTACTGTGGACCCCGCGGCAAAAGCCTTAACGAGCGCTGGGCCAATTGTGTGCCCCCCTATTTGGACTCACAATCACGAGCCGGTGGTGATACAGCCGGGAATCAAACCAAGGCCTGTAGTGACACCTCGAGCAGCTGAGATGCAGTGCCTTAGACCGCTGCAACACTCGGGAGGCTTGTGATGTAGCACTCTATGTTTTGGTTACTCATGATTCCATATGTGTTTACTTTCATAAGTTTTGTTTTCTTCCGCTATTATTCTACAATGTAATAAAATAGTAAAAAATAAAGAAAAACCTCGAATGACAAGTGTATCCAAACTTTTGACTGGCAACTGTCTCTTACCTCTATATGTTGATGGATGAGTCCTGGGCAGATGGATCTTTCACATATTCCATCATTATTCTCAAAAACGTCCTGCAGCATTGGAGTCTTCTTCCTCTGTCCAGCGCCTCAGCTATTCTTCTGTGTTGTGAGGTGAGTTGCTGCTTTGTCGGCGGAGGTTGTAAGGTGACAGAGCAGACGTGATTCGACTACGCCTAAGTGGGGATGTTTTTTTTAACATGGTCGCAGACGGTTGTTATTGTGTGTGTTGTTGTCTGTTGCGTTGTTGTAGTTGTTGATGTTGTTGTTGGTGGTGTGTGTGTGTTGCTGTCGTTGTGTTCGAGTTTGTTGTTGTGTTGTGGTTGTTGTTTGTAGTGTTGTTGTTGTTGTTGTGTAGTTTGTGTGGTTGTAAGTTGTTGTTGTTGTGTTAGTTGTTGCTGTATGTTTGAGTTAGTTGTTGTAGTTATGTTGTTTAGTTGTTGTTGTTGTGGCGTTTATTGTTGTTGTTGTAAGTTGCTGTAGTTGTAGTTGTTGTAGTTATTGTTGTTGTTTTGTAGTTGTAGTAGTTGTAGTTGTTGTAGTTATTGTTGTTGTTGTTAGTAGCGTGTATAGTTCGTAGTTGTTGTAGTTTATGTTGTTGTTGTAGTTGTGTAGTTGTAGTTGTTGTTGTAGTTCTGTTGTTGTTGTGTTGTAGTATGTTGTGTTGTTGTAGTTATTGCTTGTGTTGTATGCTTGCTGTACAGTTGGTTTTGCTAGTTGTTAGTTGTAATGTTGGGTTGTAGTTGTTGTTGTAGTAGTTGTTGTTGCTGTAGTTGTTGTTGTAGTAGTTGTTGTTGCTGTAGTTATTGTTGTTGTTGTAGTTGTAGTTGTTGTTGTTGTTGTAGTTGTTGTTGTTGGTGTTGTTGTTGTTGTTATTGCTGTTGTTGTTGGTGTTGTTGTTGTCGTTGGAGGGCAGGATACATGTTGGTTTATATGTGTTTTAAAACATGTGTTTCAAAACGTACTTGGTTAAAGTCACAGATGACAATGAAGACTCCTTCCTGGTGAGAGGATTCTTGCTAATGATCAGTGCTTGTGGTCAGTGTATGTACACAGATGTGACAACAACACACGTGAATTCCCTCGGCATGTAGTGAGATCAGCATTTTGGAATCAGAAACTCCAGGTCGGGTGAGCAGATGCACAATATATTTATTTTTTACCTCGGTACACCAGTAATTGTTGATGAGGAAACAGCGGCAGCGTAGCCTAGTGGTTAGAGCGTTGGACTAGTAACCCGAAAGGTTGCAAGGTCAAATCCCCGAGCTGACAAGGTACAAATCTTTCATTCTGCCCCTGATCAAGGCAGTTAACCCACTGTTCCTAGGCTGTCAATGTAAATAAGAATTTGTTCTTAACTGACTTGCCGCTAGTTAAATAAATAAGAATAATTCTCCTCTTACCAGACGCTGCCATTCAATCCATATGGAAAAAAGCCATCTGGTTGAATAGCAGAAGGAAGTGAATCATTCCTAGGCCATGTGTCTGTATAAACAAAGACACATCATTCCCTGATGTCCGTCTGTGACTGAAGCCTTGCTCTGATTTCACACCATTCAGCGACTGGACATCAGGACACTAGGAAAGAGGATTTTCAGCCTAGCTTGGAGCCCCCCGCTCCGGCGTTCAGCAGCAACAGGTAAATCCGCTGCTAGTCTTTATCACTCCCTCCTCCTGACTAGCTACATTAGCACCAGTCTTTATCA
>NW_019950663.1:0-7697 GCF_002910315.2 Salvelinus sp. IW2-2015 | reverse complement strand
CCCTGTGCAGACAGTGTGACTGAGTTCGGTATATCATGATCTTACCCCGGTTTACAGTGCTTGATCAAGGTTCTGATTTCCATGGTTCTAGCTGACGATCAGTCTGATTTCCCTGGTTCTAACAGTTGAACTGATACAGGTTTGATTTCTGGTTCTTCAGTTAGACTGATCGGTTTCTGATATTCCTGGTCTATCTACAGTTGACCTATATCAGGTTCTGAATTTCCTGGTTCTAAGTTGAACTGAGAGGCTTCTGATATTCCGTGGTCTACATGTTAGTGAACTGATCAGGTTCTGAATCGGTTCTTTAAGTTGATTACAAGTTATGAATTCGGTGCTCCATGTGACTGATCGGTTTCTGATATTCCTGGTTTTACAGTTGCTGATCAGGTTATCTGATATTCCTGTTTACAGTTAGACGATCAAGGATTCTGATATTATCCTGGTTCTACAGTTGATGAGTCAGTAGTTTGATATTCCCGGTTTAACAGTTATGGATAGTTCTGATGTTCACTGTTGAGTGACTGATCGGGTTTGGATATTCCTGGTTTAACAGTTACTGATAGGATCGGATTTCCTGTTCAACGTTGACTGATCCGGTTCTGATACTGCTTTACAGTTGAACTGTCGGTTATGAATTTCCTGGTTCTAGCTGTTGATGATCAGGTTTCTGATTCCTATCTACCAGTTGGTGTACTGATGGGTTCTGATATTCCGCGTTTTACACAGTGACTTATCAGGTTCGATAATTCTGAGTTCTACAGTTTGACTTATTAGTGGTTTGAATGTGTCTGTGTAATCAGTTGCTGATCGAGGTTTGATTTCCTGTTTACCAGTTGACTGTCGGTTCTGATATTCACACTGGATTCTAAGCTTGATCTATATCAGGGTTGTGATATCCTTGGTTTCTAAGTGTGAAGTGATCAGTGTTCTGATTTCCGTCTCAGATTGACGCTGGGTTTGATATTCCCTGGTTCTACTCAGTTGAACTGATTCAGGATTTTGATATTCCCTGGGGAGCAGTTGACTGATCAGGGTTTCGTGAATAGTACGGTGGTTGTCGTGGACAGTTGATCTGTCGTTTTTGCATAATTACCATGGTCTATCAGTGATGATCAGGTTGTGTTATATTCTTTTTATTGACTGATGGGTTCTGATACTTCCCGGTATCTAGTTTGACTTTCAGGTTCTGAGTTTCACCTCTGGTTCTACAAGTTGACATAATTAAGGTTTGATATACCTGTTCTCTCCAGTTGACTGAATCGGTTTGATTATTCCGTGGTTCTAAAGTTGCTGAAGTCGGTTCTGATATTGATACTGTATATCTACCGTTACTGTAGTTCTGTATATTTCCTGTTCTACAGTTGCTGATGGTTCATGATATTTCTGGTTCTACAGTTGACTGATGAGTTTTCTGAGTGTTCCGTCTGCGTTAATGATTTGGTTCTGATATATCTGGTTCTATCAAGTATACTGATATAGGTTTGATGATTCCCGGTTCTACATTGACTGGATCAAGGTCTGATGTATCTCTGGTTTTACTTGAACTGTCAGGTTCTGATATTCTGGTTCTAGCAGTTGACTATATTAGGTTCTGATGATCCCTGGTTTCAGTTGCTTGATCAGGGTTCTTGATATATTCTGTTTAATCAGTATTGAACTTGATCAGGATATCTGATTGTTCCCTGGTTCCTGCAGACTGATGTACCAGTTCCTGTATATAACTCTTGTCTTTACATTGACTGTTCATTTGTTGACTTTTAATAGTTGAGGATTTGTTTTTCTATTTAGATAGTTCTATCTGGTAGTCAGTGCAGGTTTTTATACTAGGTCATTGTTATTCGCGCAGGTCGACAACTAACGCGTCTAAATTGGGGTACTTCCGAATTTGCGAAGTGGTCACCATTCAATAGATGCTGGAAGATGAGATGGATACAACAGAGAGAGCAAGCACACGCACACCAGAACCACACACACAACACACACACACACACGCAAACCGCAACACACACACACACACACAGATGTGCGCAGGAAGGGAATTCTATAGGGATATGAGCAAACCGGTTGTACTCCGCAAGAGAGAGACACTGGTCCTGTTGATGTGTTATGCTGGTGGCGATCCCTTGTCTGTAGTGAGGCTCTATCTGTGGGGTGCTCTACCTGCGTGTCTGTGTGAGCTCTATCTGTTGGGGTGTGATCGACCTGTGTACTGATGTGAAGCTCTATCTGTGGGTGGTCCTGTGCGTGCTCTATGGGGTACTGTGTCTGATGGTGAGCTCTATCTGGGGGTGTAACTCCCGTTGTCTAGTGTGAGCTGTCTATCTGTGGGTGATCCCGTGTCGGTGGTACTGTCGTGGTAAGTCCGTTGTAAGGATCTTGGGATCATGTGTGTGTGACGTCTCTGTTGTTTGAGAGAAATTAGTTGCCAGGGGAGTGTGTCGGGGTTCCCAGGGTCAAGTGACGTTTCCCGGAACGATCTGTGTTTTTGTAAAGGAGAACAGGGTTTGGCAGGGAAGCTTGTCGCTCGTCTCTTCTCTCGTGTCCCTCTTCTCGTCTCTTCTTTCCTCTTCTCTCTCCCTGCTCTTCATCGCTTCTCTCTCCTCTCTCTCTCTCTCTTTCTCTCTCTCCTCTCTCCTCTCTCTCGCCTCTCTCCTCTCATCTCTTCCTCGTCTTCTCTCCTTCACCCCTCTCCTCTTCCCTCTCTCTTCCTCTCTTCTCTCTCCCTTCTTCTCTCTCCTTCTCTTCTCTTCTCTCCCTTCTCTCTCCTCTCTATCTCTCTCCTTCTTACTCTCCCTCCTTCTTTCTCTTCTTCCTCTCCCTTGCCTCTCTTCCTTCTCTCTCCTCTACTGTTTCATCCTCATTCTCTCTCTCCCTTCCTTTCTTCCTTCTCTCTATGCAGTCCCCTCTTCTCTCCCTCCTCTCGCTCTGCTGTCTTCATCGCTCGTCTCTCATCCCGCTCGTCTCTTCTTCTCCCTCATCTTTCTCTTCTCTCTCTACTTCACTCATCTCTCTTCGTCTCTCTCCTTCTCCCTTCTCTTTCTCTGTCTTCTCTCTCCTCTCGTAGTTTTAGGTTCAGTTTACAGGAGCTAAACCACATCTCGCTTTCTCTCCTCCAGCACATCTCCAATGGTGTTAAATAGATGAGACGCTCTGATAGAGAGAGGAACGAGGAACCAGAGATAGACACCTGATAGAGAGACAGGAAAGGAACCAGAGCCAACTCTTGATTGATGAGAACAGAGGAACAGGAACCAGGCAAGAGTGGTTACTGGTTATCGTCCACATCACATTCAGAGACTCTGATCAGAGAGAGCAGGAACAGGGAACCAGGAATAGACACTCTGATGAGAGAGACAGGACAGGAAAACAGAGAATAGACTCTGATGAGAGAGACAGGGAACAGGAACCAGAGACACTCTGATAAGAGGAGGACAGGAACCAGAGATAGGTGGTTCTGTTACTATGCCTCCAGATACATTCAGACACTCTGATGAGAGACAGGCGGAACCAGGGACAGCTCATCTGAAGAGAGACAAGGAACAGGAACAGATGATATAGTGGTTTCTGTATACTATATCTAGGTATTCAGACACTCTGATAGAGGAACAGGAATCGGAAAAGAGACACTCTGATAGAGAAGACAGGAATCAGGAACCAGAGAATAGTTAAGTTTGGTATATCTTCCAGACTACATTCGAGAGCACCTGATAGAGAGACGAAAGGACAGAGCGATCGATAGAGATGACTAGGAACAGGAACCAAGAATAGTGTCTGGTAACTATCTCCAGATACATCGACTCTGATAGAGAGACAGAAGAGGAACCAAGAATAGGTGGTTCTGGTACTTATACTCGCAGATAAATTCAGACACTCTGAATGAGCAGAGACAGGAAGGATACAGAGATGAGTGGTTCTGGTAGCTATAATCTCAGGTTAAGTTCAAAACTCTGATAGAGAGACATGGAAAACAGGAACCAGAGAATTGTGTGTTCTGGTACTATCTCCAATACATTCAATCACTCTGATATTGAGATGACATGGTAATCATTTGAATCAGAGAATGTGATTCGGTATTATTCTCAGATCATTAGACACCTATCTGATAGAGAGAGAGGAACAGGAACCCGAGACACTCTGATAGAGAAACAGGACAGGATCATTAGGTTAAATGGCACTTGCTGATGGGCACATCGCAGATTTTTCACCATTCGTTCTCGGGGATTTCAAACTGGCCAACGCTCTTAACCACTAACCTGCCACCACGCAACTAAAACTCTGTACTTTACAGATCTATCAACTTAAAACTACTTAACACTCTCCTCTCCTCTCCAGGGATGGAAACATAAACAGTAACAAGGTGAAGGGTAGGGGAACTACACCTTCTTCTGGTTCCCAGGAGTTTGAGAAAGAGTAGCATCGTCGATCAGATCATCCTCACGCCCTAGCTAAAACCAGTTCCCACAGCAACGACTACGCCTGGTTGGTGCGTCTGTCGGCCGGGAAGTGGCGGGGAAGAGGCCGTGAGGTCGGTGTGTGGCGTAGGAATCGGAGTCTCTGCAGCTGTCGCGCTAGCAGGAGAGAGTCCTGAAACAGGCTTCCAACTGTCACATCAAACAGGCTGGGGATGTGTAACGCGGTGAGAAGGTGTGTGTGTGTTGTGTGTGGTGTTGTGTGTGTTGTGTGTGTGTGTGTGGTGTGTGTTGTGGGAGGTGTGTGTAGTTGTGTGTGTGTGTGTGTTGTTGTGTGTGTTGTTTGTGTGTGTGGTGGTGTGGATGTGTGTGTGTGTGTGTGTGTGTGTGTATTGTGTGTGATTTTAGTGTGAAGACGAGGGGATTTAAGTGGGGATGATTAGTGGGAAGACAGGGGGTGTTAGTGGGTGATTTCATGTGAGACGGGGTGGTGTTAGTGGCTGATTAGTGTGGAGACGAAGAGGGGGATAGTGGGTTGATTTAGTGTGGAAGACGAGGGGTAAGATTTAATGGGTGATTTAGTGTGGAAGACTAGGGGGATTTAGTGGTTGTTTGTGTGGAGACGAGGGGGTTTAGTGGGTGATTTAGTATGGAAACGAGGGGGGTGTATTCGTGGTGACTTTGTGTGGAAGACGAGGAGAGGTGTTAGTGGTGATTTAATGTGGAAAGACGAGGGGGATGTAGGGTGATTTAGTGATGGAAGGCGAGGGGGTGGTTAGTAGTGATTTAGTGGTGGAAGACGAGGGGAGGTGTTAGTGGCGTGATTTCGTGTGGAAGACGAGGGGGATGTTGAGGGTGAATTTAGTGTGGAGCGAGGGGGATGTTAGTGGGTTGATTTAGTGTGGAAGACGAGGGGATATTAGTAGGTGTGGAATTAGTGTGGACAGACTGAAGGGGTGTTGTTGGGTGAATATTAAAGTGTGGAGAAAGGGGGGAATGTTAGTGGTGATTAGTGTGGAAAGGAAGGGAGTGTATCATGGTGATTAGTGTGGAAGAGGGGGTGTTAGTGGGCTGATTTCAGGGGCATAAGAACCGAACATGACCCAAGAGCAAAGACGCGAATAGACAGAAAAAGACTCAGACCGACGACAGACAGACAGACAGACAGACAGACAGACGAGACAGACAACAGACAACGCAGACAGACAGACAGAGAGAGAACGACGACGCAGACAGACGAAGACAACGTTGTGGGAGCACCAGTGAATTTAATTGTCTGTTAACAGATTAAAGGACCATTGAATGTAAATTGTTGATCTACAGATTAAGGACAGTTGAATGTAAATGTCTGATTAAACAGATAAAGGACAGTTGAATGTAATGTCTGATAAAAAGATTAAAAGGACCAGTTGATGTAAATTGTCTCGATAAACGATTAAGGACAGTTGATGTATCGTCTGATTAAACGATAAGGAGCAGTTGATGTAATTGTGTGATTAAACAGATTAGGAACAGTTAATCGTAAATGATTTTTGATTAAAAGATTAAAGGACCGTTGAATTTATCGTTCTGCTTAACAGGTTAAAGACCAGTTGAATGTAATGTCTGATTAACAGACTTAAAGGAAGTTGAATGTTTTCGTCTGAATTACTAGTAAAGGCTAGTTGATTTAATAGTGTGATTAACAGATTAAAGGCAGTTGAATTAAATCGTCTGATTTACGATTAAGGACATTGAATGATAATCCGTTGATTATACACGATTAAGGATCAGAACCTGATCAGTCAACTGTAGAACCAGGGAATATCAGAACCTGATCAGTCAACTGTAGAACCACTTCTATAATCTCTAGTCTAAATTATAAAGTACTTCAAAGGGCTGGTTTCCACGGATACAGACAGACTGACCCTAAATCTGGACCAAAACATAATTTCAATAAAGATTGTGAAAATGTTTTTGAGTCCAGGACAATAATAATAACTATAAATCAGTTCCACCCATACAGCAATTCACTAATCTAGACATTTAATTTATCATATTGAATTACTTTCTAAATATTTATCTGAATCAGATATTCACACTGAACTAAAATATAAAATGTAACATGTAAAGTGGTTGGTTCCATGTTTCATGAGGCTGAAATTTAAAGATCCTTGATATTTTCCAACAACAAAAAGCGTGAGTCTCTCGAATGTTGTGCACTAATTTGGTGACATCCCTGTTAGTGAGCATCCACCTGACAGGTGTGGCATATCAAGAAGCTGATTAAACAGCACGATCATTACACAGGTACACCTTGTGCTGGGGACAATAAAAGGCCGGTTTTGTCGCACATGACGATGCCACAGATATCTCAAGTTTTGAGGGAGCGTGCAGTTGGCTTGCTGATTGCAGGAATGTCCACCAGAGCTGTTGCCAGATAATTTAATGTTCATTTCTCTACCATAAGCCGCCTCCAACGTCATTTTGGAGAATTTGGCTGTACGTCCAACCTGCCTCACAACCGCAGACCACGTGTAACCACGCCAGCCCCAGGACCTCCACATCCGTCTTCGTCACCTGTGGGATCGTCTGAGACGAGCCACCTGGACAGCTGATGAAACTGAGGGTTTGCACAACCAAAGAATTTCTGCACAAACTGTCAGAAACCGTCTCAGGGAAGCTCATCTACGTGCTCGTCATCCTCACCGGGGTCATGACCTGACTGCAGTTCAGCGTCGTAACCGACTTCAGTGGGTAAATGTTCACCTTCGATGGACACTGGTATGCTGGAGAAGTGTGCTCTTCACGGATGAATCCCGGTTTCAACTGTACCTGGCATGGTAGATGGCAGACGGCGTGTGTGGTGTTGTGTGAGCGAGCGGTTTGCTGATGTCAACGTTGTGAACAGAGTGCCCCGTGGTGACGGTGGGGTTATGCTATGGGCAGGCATAAACTACGGACAACAAACACAATTACATTTTATCGATGGCAATTTGAATGAACAGAGATACCGTGACGAGATCCTGAGGTCCATTGTCGTGCCATTCATCACCTCATGTTTCAGCATGATAATACACGACGCCATGTCACAAGGATCTGGACACAATTTCTGGAAGTTTAAAATGCCCCAGTTCCTCCATGGAACCAGACATGTCACCCATTGAGCATGTTTGGGATGCTCTGAATCGACGTGTACAACAACCTGTTCCAGTTCCCGCCAATATCCAGCAACTTCCCACAGCTATTGAAAAGGAGTGGGACAACATTCCACAGGCCACAATCAACAGCCTGGTCAACTCTATG
>NW_019950662.1:11893-18570 GCF_002910315.2 Salvelinus sp. IW2-2015 | reverse complement strand
GATTGTGTGATGAGGACCTATGGGAGGAGTGTGTGATGAGACCTATGGGGAGGAGGTGTGTGATGGCCTATGGGGAGAGACGGGCAGTCTGGGACTCATTGTCAGAGAGACGGATCACACGTCACTCCCCATGTTCTTTTCTCCTATCACTTTTTTACTGGACATTGGTACAAGCGCATGGCAAAAATAGGATACTTTCACTAATAGCCAAAGAGATCATTTAAGTGGCATAGGCCTTTATGCAATATAGGTTCAAAGAGCAAACCGTTTGAAAGGCCGCTTGTAGCCATGTAACCTACAGGTCAAGAAGAATGCAGAGCAGGACTTTTGTGTCTGAAGCTACAGTAGCCTGCCACAGACAATATACACAGTAGGCTTGCTACAGGTAACTGTCAGAATAAAGAAACACCAACATAAAGTGTCTTCATAGGGTGAGCCAACAGAACAGCTTCAAAGAGGGGTCTCAAATGAATATAGGGGGTTTAAAGGGTGGGTGTGTGTCTCAGTCACCAGATCTCAACCCAATTGAACACTTAAGGGAGATTCTGAATTAGTGCCTGAGACAGCGTTTTACATCACCATCACAAAATTAAGGAATTTTTTAATTTTGGAAGAATGATGTCACATCACTCCAATAGAGTTCCAGACACTTGTAGAATCAAATCTCATCACACACCTCCTCCCCATAGGTCTCATCACACACCTCCTCCCCATAGGTCTCATCACACACCTCCTCCCCATAGGTCTCATCACACACCCAGTGTCCAGTGTCTCCCCTCTTCAACCCTTTCCTCCTCCTCGGTCCTCTGCTCTGCTCTCCTCTCAGCAGCTCAGTGCTGCCTGGCTGACACCTCCGGGACTTGAACATTATCTTCATCTGCAAGTCAAGACACCTATAGCTCATTCACTTCATGTCTCTCTCTCTCTGGGAAATCATCTGGGCTTCTCTCCTATTTCTGGCCTGGGTGTAATTTACGCCTAAGGTATCTCCTGCTGCTGTAACTACTATTTGTACTTTCGAAAKTAAAACATTTTGTGAAAATGGCCAATCACTTATAGGATTTGAAAATGTAGCACGTCACAGTGACATTTGACAAGTCAGGACAAAGCAGGGACGATAATCTGTCATTTCCTACAGCACGTTCACCCCCGCATGTCCTTTCCAGGACTGAAGTTTGAACAATCTCCATGACAGAGTTATCATCAAGAAACAACACGGCCTCACCCTGACCCAAACCTACAGAGAGCTATCTGCACCAACCACACAGCGCTCTAATCTATTACTAAAGCGGGAAAACTAAGGGTGTGTTCATTAGGGCACACAACGGGAAGCGTTCTAACACATTTTTCAACTGAAACAGAACAGGTAATGCCTCCCTGTTTCAATCCGTTTTCTTCCGTTTGGTGTCTAATGAACACAACCTTTAGACAGTGACCTTGAGCTACCATCAGTAGCTATGCAGCCATAACAGAGCAAAACAGTCTAACCACGCCAAAAGATGATCCCAATGGAATGCAGTCTTATCTGTGGGATCTTGACTGTCAATGCAATTCTTTTTAAATACATTTTGCAATTACACTCTGGAGTGCCAGAGTGCGCTCTGGGCATTCGTAAATTCAGTGTTTTGTCAGCACCCAAGCTAACAGGCTAAAGTTGGCTAGCTCCTTCCAGACACAAATGAGAGAACGCCCCACTCTGACCGTTTTACTCGCCCTAGCAGAGCTGGTTAGGCAGTGTTCATTTTATCTAGAGCGTTGGTGACTAACTGTGCTGCTGGCAACAATTTAATTCAGTTGTTTTGCCGATGTTGCTGACACCGGTCATATTCAATGGGTGTTGCTCGTTCATAAATTCATCAGTTTTTATTCTGTGCTCTGGCCAACTTAGACGAGAGTGCTCTGACATCGGAGTAGACAGCCAGAGTTAATTCATGAATGCACCTATAGTTAATTACTGTCATGTCATCAATGGAATCAGTAAGATTCTGCAGACCCAATTACAAGTGTGACAGAGGTGGTTCTCGAAGCCGAAATAGGCTCCTGCGATGAGTAACCATGCAGAGACCTGAAGATTCAGTCTCAATGCTTCTTAGACTTTAGCTCAGCAGGCTAACTCAGTCTTGAATCACACAGACAACTTGGATCAGTAGCCGTGTAGTAGTCTACAGGAGTGTGACTGTGGAGCCAACATCCTTTAGTGTGTGTTACATCACTAGCGTGCCTAACCTTAACCTTACCCTACCTACACCATTCAGCCGCATGCTTCTTTCTGTTTTCCATTTCCTTTTATAGTCAAGTGAAACCAAGCACCCCTGGTTAGAAATGTCAACTATCCCACTGTTATCTTGTTTAGCATGGCCTTGCTAGACAGAACCTGTATCTACTAGGACACTGAGGGACAGGGTAAATCAATGCACTGTAGAGAAAAGCTATGGGAAATCACAACAAGAGGGAAAAATCTATAAACATGACATCACTACAAATTGTCCCAAGGTGAGATTAGCTGTGCAGCCTCTCCATGTACAGAATGTCGACTTCATACCCATGGTAGCCGTTATGAAACAGATGATTACAATAACAATTTACGACAACGATAAAAGACCACAGCAACAGCCAGCATTTCTTACTAGCAAGGCCAGGTAGTCCCTCCCCATTTCAGTACATTTTCTTAAGTTCGGTGCCTAATGAACACAACTTTGGTCTTGCAGCTCCAACAGCATGGAGGGATTCTGCTGAATAATAATGATTAGCTGAGTAGTCTCCCTGGCATCTATGGACGTGTCCTGTCTCGCAGGGAGATTTTCCATGGCAGTCCCATACGTTCCCATATTCATGTCCTTGTTAAGGATAGTCGGAGATATTAACAGAGACCAGAGAGATGGATAGCACTGTCTGATTAACATTCTACTGACAGCCAAGTGTGGACAGTAATCATTAGTTTGGTGCACACGTTACATAAGAGTGTGTGTGTGTGTACGTGTGTGTCTGAAGCACCAATCGGCGGACAGCTTCTAAGGGCAGCACTAACTGATGTATTTACCGCCATAGAGACATGTGGATGACACTTGCTGTGTCCAAGCATAGCATCCCACTGGGCACACACTGGTTGAATCAACGTTGTTTCCACGTCATTCTATTCTTTCCGGCGCCCGAAAAGATATCGTGCCGCCTGCTTTCGCGTCCTTGGAAATATTGCAGTATTTTGTTTTTTTCACGTGTTATTTCTACATCGGTAACCCAGGTAATCTTAGGTTTCATTCCATACAGTCGGGAGGACTACTGATATACGGTTTAACGTCAACTCATCATCGTTCCTACCAGGAAATATGACTTTCCCGAAACGGATCCAGTGTTTTTGCCTTCCACCCAATACATGGATCTGGATCCCAGCCGGCGACCCCTGTGCGACGCCGAAAAGGGGAAAACGAGGCGGTCTCGTGGTCAGGCTTTCGGAGACGGCAAATCGCGCTCCACTCCTAGCATACTATCGCAATGTCCAGTCTCTTGACAATAAGGTTGATGAAACCGAGCACGGGTAAGCATTTCCAGAGAGGACACAGGGATTGCAACGTGCCTCTGCTTTCACGGAAACAGGCTAACTCAGGGAGCTAACTGGAGTCGGTGCGCAGCTGGTTTCTATGCATCGCGCGACAGAAACAAACATTTTTCCGGTAAGAAGAGGGGCGGGGGGGTATGCTTATGATTAACGAGAAGTGGTGTGATCATCATAACAACACACAGGAACTCAAGTCATTCTGTCCCTGATTGAACTCCCTCACAATCAAATGTCGACGCCGCATTATCTACAAGGGAAATTCTCTTCAATCATAATCAAGCCGTATATATTCCCCCCCAATGCAGACACTTCGATGGCCCTGAACGAACTTTATCTGACTGCTTTGTAAACTGGAAACGCACACACCCTGAGGCGTGTCATTATGTAGCTGGGGATTTTAACAAGCCTATCTAAAAACAAACTCCAAATTCTATCAAGCATATCGATTGTTTGCTACCAAGGGCGTGGAACAAAACACTAGTACCAATTGTTATAAAATTTCCGCGACGCTTTTTAAGGCCCTCCCCGCCCCCCTTTCGGAAAAGCCTGACCACGACTCCATTTTGTTGATTCCAGCCTACAAACAGAAACTCAAACAACAAGGCTCCGCGCTCAGGTCTGTTCAACGCTTGGTCCGACCAATCTGAACATCCAACAGCTTCAAGGACTGCTTCGATCACGCGGATTGAATATGTTCGCTCGCGTCCAACAACAATATTGACGAATATGTGATTCGGTGAGGGCCGAGTTTCATTAGGAAGTGCATTGACGATGCGTACCACAGCAACGATAAAAACCATTCCACCAAAATGATTGACGGCAAGCATTTCGCCGTGGAAACTGACAGCGCGAAGCGGCACTGCTTTTAACAGGGCAAGGTACCGGAAGCATGACCGAATACAAACAGTGTAGTATTTCTCCGCAAGGCAATCAACAGCTAAGTCTCAGTAGAAGAGACAAAATCGAGTCGCAATTCAACAGCTAGACCCCACAAGAGGTAGTGGCATGGGTCTACAGTCCAATCACGGATTACAAAAAGAAGACCAGCCGCGCGGACACAGGATGTCTTGCTCCCAGTACAGCTAAACACTTTTTTTGCCGCTTTGAGGACAATACAGTGCCCACTGACACGGCCCCTAGCCCAACTGCGGCTCTCCTTCACTGCAGCCGAGGTGGAGTAAAACATTTAAACGTGTAACCCTCGCAAAGGCATGCAGGCCCAAGACGGCATTCCGCAGCCGCGTCTCCTCAGAGCATGCGCAGACCAGCTGCTGGTTGTTTGACGAGACATATTCAATCAATCCTTATCCAGTCCTGCTGTTCCCACATGCTTCAAGAGGGCCACCATTGTCTGTTCCCAAGAAAGCTACAGGTACTGAGCTAGAACGACTAACCGCCCGTAGCACTCACTTCCGTCATCATGAAGTGCTTTGAGAGACTAGTCAAGGACCATATCACCTCCACCCTACGCGGACACCCTGCCCGCACTCCAATTTGCTTACCGACCGAATAGGTCCACAGACGACGCAATCGCAACCACACTGCACACTGCCCTAACCCATCTGGACAAGAGGGAATACCCAGTGAGAATGTGTTTCATCGATTACAGTCTCAGCATTTAACACATAGTATCCCTCCAAACTCGTCATCAAGCTCGGAACCTGGGTCTCGACCCCGCCTGTGTCAACTGGGTCCTGGGACTTCCTGACGGCACGCCCCCAGGTGGTGAGGGTAGGTAACAACATTCGACCCGCTGAATATCCTCAACACTGGGTGCCCCACAAGGTGCGTTCTGAAGCCTCTCGCTGTACGGTCCCTGTTCACGCCACGACGTGCGTGGCATGCACGCCTCCAATCGTCAAATCAGTCAAGTTTGCGGATTGACACTAAGTGGTAGGCTGTGATTACCAACTAACGACGATGACCGGCCTATCAAGGGAGGAGTGAGGGCCCCGAGTGTGGGGTCGTCAGGAAAATACCCTTCACACTCAACCGTCACAAAACAAAGTAGTGATTGTGGACTTCAGGAAACAGCAAGGGAGCACCCCCTATCACATCGACGGGTCCAGTAGTGAGAAGGGTGGAAAGTTTTAGTTCTCGGTGTACACATCACGGACAAACTGAATTGGTCCACCCACAACAGACAGCGTTGTTGAAGAAGGCGCAGCAGCGCTCTTCAACTCAAGGAGGCTGAAGAAGGTTCGGGCTTTGTCCACCAAAAAGCAGCTCACCAAACTTCTAGCAGATGCAAAATCGAGAGCATCCTGCGGGCTGTGATCACCGCCTGGTACGGCAACTGCTTCGCCCAGCAACCGTAAGGCTCTCAGAGGGTAGTGAGGTCTGCAGAACGCATCACCAGGGCAAACTACCTGCCTCCGGACACCTACACCAACCGATGTCAGCAGGGAAGGCCATAAAGATCATAAGGACAACAACCACCCAAGGCCCTGCCTGTTTCACGCCCGCTAGTCATCCAGAAGGCGTAGTCATAGCATGGTGCATCAACGCAGGGACCGAGAGACGTGAAAAACAGCTTCTATCTCAAGGCATCAGAGCTTTAAACAAGCCGACCACTAACATTTAGCGGCCGCTGCAACATACTTGACTCACACCTCCAGCAACTTTAAAAATGGGAATTGATGGAAATTAATGTAAATAATGTACTAACTAGCCACTTTAAACAATGCCACTTAATACAATGGTTTATCATCCCTACATACCCATGCTCATATGTAATACTGTACTCTATATCATCTACTGCATCTTGCCATCTTTATGTACTACATGTACCACTATGCCACTTTAAACTATGGGCCACTTTATGTTACATACCCTACAGTAACTAGTCTTCATGATGTATATACGACTCTATACCATCTACTGCATCTGCCATTTGCCGTTCTGTAACCACCACTCATTCAATATTCTTTAGTACATATTCTTTATCCTTTACACTTGTGTGTGTGTGGTAAGGTAGTAGTTGTTGGAATTGTTAGGGTTAGATTACTGTTGTTATTACTGATTGTTCGGAACTAGAAGCACGAAGCATTCGCTCACTCGAATTAAGCATCTGGCTAACGCATGTGTATGTGACTAATAAAATTTGATTTGATTTGATTTT
>NW_019950662.1:0-7698 GCF_002910315.2 Salvelinus sp. IW2-2015 | reverse complement strand
CAGCCCTTCTGAGGTAAGTGTGAATTGAGACAGGGTTATGTAATGATTTACATGTAGATGGTTAGTGCAACACATTTGACATTTATAACACGATGCCAGGATGGAATGTCACTTCCTATACTTTATAGATAAATAAAAGGAAACCAAAAATAATGTTAGAATATTTTATTGGGGTAATTAACTGAAAAACACAATTTTAAAAAGCCTATGAATTTTCTGTAATTCAAATTGGCTTCATGGAAAATATTTATTTCTCGTAACTTATATTCCAGTACATTCTCATTACTTTCTCACAGACTTGCACAGTCCCCAATACCGTAACATCTGGCTGATCAGCACTGATTGCCGTGGTTCAAGTGGATATGCATATCTAAGGCCGATTAGCCCCCGGCATTTAAACTGACCCTTGACCTTCATAATTGTGGTCCTGAGTATCCTGAGGGTCACAGCATGCTTAAGGGCCCACCTGCCTTAACACTGCCTGTACACTTAAGACTTCAGTACTCTGACCGCCACAACATCAACACGCAACCCAGGGTACTGACACAGCTGTGGTTTAAAGTTTTAGTAGGAATAAGCCATGGCAGTTGAAAGTACTTCATTAATCAAAAATATAACATTTTCCCGACAAGCTCACTAGCTAAATGACTGTTTTGATATTATCCCCTAATACTTTCTACTTTGCACATTTGTCACGTCCTGACCTTAGAGAGTCTTTTATTGTCTCTATTTGGTTTGGTCAGGGTGTGATTTGGGGTGGGTATTCTATGTTCTTTAGTTCTATTATTTGTATTTCTATGTTTTGGCCGGGTAGGGTTCTCAATCAGGGACAGCTGTCTATCGTTGTCTCTGATTGAGAACCATACTTAGGTAGCCCTTTTCCCACCTGTCTTTGTGGGAGGTTAACTTTGTTTTGGGCACATAGCCTTTAGCTTCACGGTTGTTTTGGATTGTTTATTGTTTTTGTCGGCGTCATATAAATAAAGGAATATGTACGCTCACCACGCTGCACCTTGGTCCTCTTCATTCGACGGCCGTGACAACATTCTTCCACTGCAAATCTACCAGTCCAGTGTTGTACTTGCTAAATTGTTTTACCTCGCCACCATGGCCTTTTTTTGCCTTTACCTCCCTTATCTCACCTCATTTGCTCACATTGTATATAGACTTATTTTTCTACTGTATTATTGACTGTATGTTTTGTTTATTCCATGTGTAACTCTGTGTTGTTGTATGTGTCGAATTGCTATGCTTTATCTTGGCCAGGTCACAGTTGCAAATGAGAACTTGTTCTCAACTAGCCTACCTGGTTAAATAAAGGTGAAAAAAATAAATAAATGAAACTGATTTAAAATTATAAAGGGTATGACCCTAATTTTGTATGGTCATAAAGATGCGCTTATGTGTCTATTTAAGTGATAATGCCAGAAGAAGCGGTGGTTTGGAGGATATCCAAATCAAATTCAAATTCAAATCAAATTTTATCTTAGTCCATACACATGGTTAGACAGATGTTAATGCGCAGTCTGTTAAGCCGAAATGCTTGTGGCTTTCTAGTTCCGACAATGCAGCTAATAACCAACCAGTAACTAAACCTTAACCAATTCCACAACTACTACCTTACACACACACACAAGTGGTAAAGGGATTAAAGAGAATATGTACATAAAGATATAATGAATGAGTGGTGGTTAACAGAACGGCATGGAGATGCAGTAGATGGTATAGAGTACGGTATATACATATGAGATGAGTACTGTAGGGTATGTAAACATAAAGTGGCATAGTTTTAAAGGTGCCTAGTGGTACATGTAATTACATAAGATGGCAAGACGCAGTAGATGATTATAAGAGTACAGTATATATCATATGAGATGTTAATGTAGGGTATGTTAAACATTGTATTAAGCTGGCATTGTTAATAGTGGCTAGTGGTAATTTTTACATAATTTCCATCAATTCCCATTTTTAAAATGGCTGCGAGTGAGTCAGTATGTTGGCAGCGGCCGCTAAATGTTTAGTCGGTGGCGACTGTTTAAGCAGTCTGATGCGCTTGAGATAGAAAGCTGTTTTTTTCAGTCTCTCGTCCCTGCTTTTGATGCACCTGTACTGGACCTCGCATTCTGGATGATAGCGGGCTTGAACAGCAGTGGCTTGGGTGGTTGTTGTCCTTGTGATCTTTATGGCCTTCCTGTGACATCGCGGTGGTGTAGGTGTCCTGGAGGCGCAGGTAGTTTGCCATGGTGATGCGTTCTGCATGACGCTCACTACCCTCTGGCAGAGCCTTACGGTTGTGGGGAGCAGTTGCCGCGTACCAGGCGGTGATGAAAAAACATGCCGACAGATGCTCTCGAATTGGCATCTGTATGAAGTTTGTGAAGTGCTTTTGGTGACAAGCCGATTTCGTTCAGCCTCCTGAGGTTGAAGAGGCGCTGCCTGCGCCTTCTTCACACAGCGCCTGTCTGTGGTGGGTGGACCAATTCAGTTGTCCGTTTGATGTGTACACGAGAAACTAAAACTTTCCCACCTTCTCCACTAACTGACCCGTTCGATCTGTGGATAGGGGGGTGCTCCCTCTGCCTGTTTCCTGAAAGTCACAATCATCTTCCTTTGTTTGTTGACGTTGAGTGTGAAAGTTATTATTTCCTGACACCACACTCCGAGGGCCTCACCTCCTTCCCTGTAGGCCGTCTCGTCGTGTTGGTATCAAGGCCTACCACTGTAGTGTCCATCCGCCAAAACCTTGATGATTTGAGTTGGAAGGCGTTGCATGGCCAACGCAGTCGTGGGTGCAACAGGGAGTACAGCGAGAGGGCTTCAGAATTCTTACTAACATGCTCTAATTCACATTTATGTGGCATTTAAAATGATCTAGCCATCACAGTCCCCATATAACTCTCATTTAACTGTTACCTCAGAGTACCTCTCAGAGTACACCTCAGAACACAGTTGGGTGTCTTAATAAAGTCACAGCTTGTCCACATCACATCCACACAGGTCTAGCTGTAACACACACCGTGATCTCTCTCTCAGCCTCTAATCACTGCCAGATAATGTGCGTCCTCTCCCCTCTGACCTCTCACCTATGGCCTCCTCCTCTCTCTCTCACACTGGCTGTGGCGATTCTGGGAAGGATTACACCCTGGAGGTTACTACCCCACTACCCCAGCACGCTGGAGGATCCAACCCCAGGAAGAGGTCACATGTTGGGGCAGGGGAGGCAGGGGGGCTGGAGGGGATTCCCTGTGGTCCAGTAATCACAGAGCAGGATAAACACAGCTGTAGCAGGAAAGGGTGATTGATCATACATAGAGATTCTGTAGGAGACAAGAGGCATGCCGAAATCATACTAGTGCTATAGCATGCCCTCCGTTTCACAACGTGACGTCTCTGTCTCTCTTACAGGTGAATCAACATGGAGGTGAATGATTATCATAATATAGCTAAATATAACATTGTTATTTTGGTGGTCTGGCCTGTATTCAAATGTGTTGGTCATTTCTTGTGTGTTTAGATTAGGATCGGACAATTCCTGGAACGTTCAATAAATTCCCTGGTTTTCCAGAAATCGTGTTTGGATTATGATGTATCCTGGTTTTTCTGGYAAAYTTACATGATTTATTCCTGCTATTTTGAACATCTTTATTATCTCYAAAAKAAACTTAGTAGACTTTGCCACAGACATAGTCATTCAAATAAARCAACCCAACAGTTACCGTGTTCATAAAGCAAGACGTGGAAGCGAGCTGAACCATCGTGTTATCTGGAGCAGGATGACAGACTTGTTATGCAGCTTCTCCAGTTAATGAATCAGGTCAAGTAGAGTTTCTCTCAGTGTGAAATATAGTCAAGCATTCTCGCTCTTGCCTTATAAGTAGACAGTTCAGTACTTTCACTTTCTGTCCTACATTACATTTTTTATGGAGCGTTTCAGTACAGAGGAACCGGTGACTTTTCCGGTAACTTTTCAGTGTATCAAATAGCTTGTGTAACATCTAATATGGAGTAATGTCCACTATTTACTGATTTTAGTACTGTAGCATTTTTGAGTCAAGATACTTCATCAGACAAAATAATGATCAATAAGTGCTAGGCCTACCTACGTTTCTTGTTATTTATTTATGTGACAGATGTTTGTGCAACTTTGAACTTTACCCAATACAGAAATCAGTTGGGATGCCCGTATTATGTATAGCCATAGTATTTTTGTCGGTAAGGCAGGTTTCCACATTCGCAGCATGTGAATATGTGTTTAGGTGTGTTTAGATCGCAGAAACAATAGACTGGATGTGCAGCCATTGAACGTCAATTCGGAAGACAGGAAGGGCTTTATAATTACAATGTTTTAACTGTATTGGTTCTCACCACTGTTGTCCTAAATTACTTTTTAACCTCCAAGACATAAATATTTATTTTACCTTCAATCGCTTCTGTCTTGGTTCATGTTTCAGTAAAAAAGCCTTTGGGCCTGGCATGAAGCAACACTGTCATAAATGACAGAGGCTACATCAATTCCCATCCCAAAGTTCATACCTGATACATAATTGTGTTTATTTGGAGCCAAGAATTTCCTTACAACAATACGCCCGTGCTGCCATGCATTCATAAAATAATAATACATTTCTAGTTTTGAATGAGCGAGGAGAGGCTTAGCTACATTTGGCCTGCGTTTTCAGCTTTCAGCTTTCAGCTGTCGCCTCACTCCAATAGCCTGACTAGGGTTTGTAACCGAGCCAAGGGAACCAACCGCAAGACCCAAAGCTTATGTTTTACCCTAACACCCATACAACAGAGAGGAACGTTAATCAACTCATATAAATGTCAAGGGGCTCAAATAAAATGCAAAAGTTGCAGATAAAGTCATCTCTAAAGGGTTTCATAACACGCTCCAATGAATGAGCGTTAATGGCCCATGTGCTACACATCAAAGACGGAACTCAACACTGTTTGCAATCTGGAATGATTAAAAACAAGGGAATGAAATGTTCTGGATTGATAAACAAAGCAGAAGGACTGGCTCAGATGAAATACCAGCTTGCGGGATTGCCTTTTAGGCTAGGAAGGATACAGTTTATGTCAGAATTGACCAGAATGGACTTTTTGTAGCAGGCTAGGAGATCTTACGCAGCAGGTTAGAAGGATTAACAAAGCAGGTTAAGATAATTAGGTTAAGGTTAGGAAAGGGTTAGGGTTAGCAAAAATGCAAAACGTTTTTTCTTTTGACTTGAATTTGAATATAAACTGTATCCCATCTAGCCATTAGTTTAGAGAGGGACGGTGGCCCCATTGACTGATTACCATCATTAGCTACTAGCATGATGTCGTTGCTGCGGTAGCCACAGAAGAACAAGGGGGCGTTTTGTATCGGCTTCTCTGGGGCACCTGTCTTGGCTAGATAAGCCACACAACCACCAACCAACTGTTCTCATATGATCAGTACAGAGTTTATCTGCTGTTTCCTATAGCCATATTATTACATATCATGATACATCCATATCTAGCAGGCTTTTAGCCTTTCATCTACTACACAGGCCTCCGACAGACAGATTCTCGGAGTTCGCTCCACAAAGGCTGCTTTGTTTACCAAGCAGATGGATGCAATTGAAGGGAAAAATACATTCAAAGACTTCCCCCTACCTTCAATTGATAACAGATCTTTATTCAACCTCTCAAACAACAAACCCAGCATGTGGCGTTCATTTTACCTGTGAAATCTCTTTTCTCCTCTATCTTCATCCAACCGTCTGTTTCTCTTGGAGTTGCCATACTTGTGATCTCTCTGCGTTGGCCGGTGCCGTGGTTTGCGGGTGCGACTCAGCTCTGTTTATAACTAGCACGACATGCCCCGATCGTCCCCAGATGTTTCCAGAAGACCCAAACCTGCCCTGAGGTGAAGGTTTCTGACCAAAGGAGCAGTTCCTGGATCTTGGATCACAGCCCCAAATCCTGTTTGTTTTTCCCCCATTGATGTCATATGGGATTGGATTTCTGAATGGAGGCTTTCTCTGAAACCTTCTCTGTTGTGTTGGTTCAATTTATCTGTGTTTGTATCGCCCGTAACATTGAGCAAGGAATGAGGGCTTTCTCTTGGGATGGTCAGCGACTAGCGGTGTTGTGTTGATTCAACGCAGGGATGGACAACTTGATGGGGGTTACAAAAAATCTGAAGTCATCATGAGTGGCCGCAGTTTGTCGCGGGTCTGCTACCCACGTATATACACATTGTGATCAAAACATTTTAGTGGCCCCCTCTTGACAGTAGAGGGCTGTAGAGAAAATGTTGCCGTTTTAAAGCAAGTTTGCTGCAGTTCTGCACATTTTGCAATGGGGCGGAGACAAAATTTAGCAATGTAAACTAATTTCATACAATTCTACAAATTTTGCCATAGGGTAGAGAGAAATCTTTGCAGTTTTTAATATGATATCTGAGCGAGACTGACTTACAAAATCAATGGGGACCCCCGGCCGGTAATTTGTGTAGATAGCTAGCCACTAAATAAACAATTAGAAAAATAGCAATACAAAATAATGAGCTGACATGGGCTAAATGAGTGACTGTCAGTGACTGACATAAGAGAAAAATGCTCATGCACAACCAAATGTCGAAATTGCACCTTGTGCACCTGTGTATTCTACTATTCTTACTCTCAACAGGAAGTTGAGACCCCGACTGAGTTCCCCTCCCCAAAAAATAAAATTAAATATTATATACGGTACACACACACACACACACACACACACACACCACACACACACCACACACACACACAACACACACACCACACACACACACACACACACACAACACACACACACACAACACAACCACACACACCACAAAAAAACAAATTGGGGGGGGGTTTGCTAACAATAAGCAACGGAGAAAGATGGTATTGTGTTAGACTGCTGGAGATAGCAAGGGAGGTGCTGGACTCTAATGCAGGGAAATAGTGCTGGACTGCGAGAAGATATGGCTTGAGAAGATATACCTTCTACTTTGAGAAGACAGTCAGTCAGTGAGCACCTTGTCACGATAAGTCATGATAAGATCCATTGGCATTGGCTGGAGTGGTGGTTGGTGAAGACTGATGTCTGGGGAGAGGATTCACATGGGGTTGATGCATCACTGGCTTGTCTGTCTGTAGGGGCCCTCTCATTTCCTCTACACAGTCTTCAAAAGAGACAATGCGGCGGCAATACATTTAGATTATAGTCATTTAGCAGACGGTCTTATCCGAAGCAATTTACAGTTAGTGCATTCATCTTATGATACAGTTGAAGTGGAAGTTTACATACACTTAGGTTGGAGTCATTAAAACTCTTTTTCAACCACTCCACAAATGTCTTGTTAACAAAACTATAGTTTTGGCAAGTCGGTTAGGACATCTACTTGGTGCATGACACAAGTAATATTTCCAAGAATTTTACACAGACAGATTATTCCACTTATAATTCACTGTATCACAATTCCAGTGGGTCAGAAGTTTACAATACACTAAGTTGACTGTGCCTTAAAACAGCTTGGAAAATTACAGAAATATGTCATGGCTTCAGAAGCTTCTGATAGGCAATTGACATAATTTGAGTCAATTGGAGGTGTACCTGTTGGATGTATTTCAAGGCCTACTTCAAACTCAGTCCTCTTTGCTTGACATCATGGAGAATCAAAAGAAATTAGCCAAAACCTCAGAAAAAAAA
>NW_019950661.1:0-9997 GCF_002910315.2 Salvelinus sp. IW2-2015 | reverse complement strand
ATGGACAATAAATAGCTTGCAGGATTTTCCATGCACCGGCAGAACAGAGACGCTACCTCTGGTAAGACGAGGGGTGGGGGTGTGTGTCTTTTTGTCAATAACAGCTGGTGCGTGATGTCTAATATTAAAAAAGTTTCGAGGTATTGCTCACCTGAGGTAGAGTACCTTATKATAAGCTGTAGACCACACTATCTACCAAGAGAGTTCTCATCTGTATTATTCGTTGCCGTCTATTTACCACCACAGAACGAAGCTGKMACTAAGACCGCACTCAACCAACTCTATAAGGTCATRAGCAAAGAAGAAAATGCTCATCCAGAAGCTTCGCTCCTAATGGCAGGGGACTTTAACGCAGGCAAACTTAAATCAGTTTTACCACATTTTTATCAGCATGTCACATGTGCAACCAGGGGAAAAAAATCCTAGACCAACTTTACTCCACACACAGATATGCATACAAAGCTCTCCCCCGCCCTCCATTTGTCAAATCTGACCATAATTCTGTCCTCCTGCTTTCAAGCAAAAATTAAAGCAGGAAGTACCAGTGACTCGCTCAAAACGGAACTGGTCAGATGACACGGATGCTACACTACAGGACTATTTTGCTAGCACAGACTGGAATATGTTCCGGGATTCATCCAATGGCATTGAGGAGTACACCAAGTCAGTCATCGGCTTCATCAATAAGTGCATCGATGAAGAAGTCTCCACAGTGACCGTACGTACATATCCCCACCAGAAGCCATGGATTACAGGCAACATCCGCATCGAGCTAAAGGCTAGAGCTGCTGCTTTCAAGGAGCGGGAGACTAATTTGGACGTTTACAAGAAATCCCGCTATGCCCTCATACGAACCATTAAACAATACAGGATTAAAATTGAATCCTACTACACCGGCTCTGATGCTCGTTGGATCTCAATCGCAATCACATTTCCTTTTCTCACCTGAACAAAAGGAACACCTATGTGAGAATGCTGTTCATTGACTACAGCTCAGCGTTCAACACCATAGTGCCCACGAAGCTCATCACTAATCTAAGGACCCTGGGACTAAACACCTCCTTCTGCAACTGGATCCTGGAYTTCCTGAYGGGCCGCCCCCAGGTGGTAAGGGTAGGCAACAACACGTCTGCCACGCTGATCCTTAACACTGGGGCCTCTCAGGGGTGTGTACTTAGTCCCCTCCTGTATTCCCTGTTTACCCACGACTGTGTGGCCAAACACGACTCTAACACCATCATTAAGTTTTGCTGACAATACAACAGTGGTAGCCCTGATTAGCGACAACGATGAGACGGCTACAATCGTGGCCAAAAGTTTTGATAATGACACAAATATTAATTTTCCACAAAGTTTGCTGCTTCAGTATCTTTAGATATTTTTGTCAGATGTTACTATGGAATACAGAAGTATAATTACAAGCATTTCATAAGTGTCAAAGGCTTTATTGACAATTACATGAAGTTGATGCAAGAGTCAATTTTTTGCAGTGTTGACCTTCTTTTCAAGACCTCTGCAATCCCCTAGCATGCTGTCAATTAACTTCTGGGCCACATCCTGACTGATTGCAGCCCAGTCTTGCATAATCAATGCTTGGAGTTTGTCAGAATTTGTGGGTTTTTTGTTTGTCCACCCGCGTCTTGAGGATTGACCAAAGTTCTCACTGGGATTAAGGTCTGGGGAGTTTCCTGGCCATGGACGCCAACATATCAATGTTTTGTTCTCCGAGCACTTAGTTATCACTTTTGCCTTATGGCAGGTGCTCCATCATGCTGGAAAAGGCATTGTTCGTCACCAAACTGTTCTTGGATGGTTGGGAGAAGTTGTCCTCAAAGGATGTGTTGATACCATTCTTTAATTCTGGCTATGTTCTAGGCAAAATTGTGAGTGAGCCCACTCCTTGGCTGAAAAGCAATCCACACATGAATGGTCTCAGGATGCTTTACTGTTGGCATGATACAGGACTGATGGTAGCGCTCACCTTGTCTTCTCCGGACAAGCTTTTTTCCGGATGACCCAAACAATTGGAAAGGGGATTCATCAGAGAAAATGACTTTACCCCAGTCCTCAGCAGTCCAATCCCTCTATCTTTGCAGAATATCAGTCTGTGCCTGATGTTTTTCCTGGAGAGAAGTGGCTTCTTTGCTGCCCTTCTTGACACCAGGCCATCCTCCAAAAGTCTTCGCCTCACTGTGCGTGCAGATGCACTCACACCTGCCTGCTGCCATTCCCGAGCAAGCTCTTGACTGTGGTGTGCCCCGATCCTCGCAATGCTGAATAAAAAACTTAGAAGACGNAAACTGCTAACTTTCCTATTTAAATTGACTGTTTTCGCCTGAGAAAAAAAAACATCTCGCAGTATGAAATAATCTAGAAATATTAGGGTCTGAAATCACTAAAGAAACTGGGTGCATTTCCCATTGCTAATGCTATTGTCTATTCAACATGTTTTACATGAAATGCTTTTATGATGGAGTAAATTTTGGTCATACACGTTGCTTCTTCGTAGGTAATTCTAGTCGGATTTGTGAGGTGGGTGCAATGTTAACTGTGATTTCTCACACCTGAAATACTGCGACTTTCTTCTAACAAAAACTTCCTATACCATGAATATGTCTATCAAACTGTCTCTGAAGAGGTTTTTTCTTGGTTAGTGGATATCAAATAATCTTAGTTGAAGCCGAAATTGGTGGATAGCACCTCTGAAGTGAGCTAGAGAGAAACTCGTTATGGTAAGTTAGAATATGAGTAGAGTTGTAACATTTTGCTAAACGTGGTTTAGAGCTACTATAAATTTACACGGTATTTCGTACTCGCACCTCGTAAATACATTCTTTAAAATCTGAAATGGTGGCTTTATTCACAAGTATCTGTATTTTCATCTGGTGTTCTTGGACTTGATTCTAATGATAGATTTTAGATGCTATATCTACCTCTCTGAGCTATGCTAGCTATGCTAATCAGTGTGTAGGCGCGGGGTGGGGGTGCTCCGGATCCGGGTTTCTGAGCAGTTAAAAGTTAACTGCTATTAGGCAGAGGGAAAGAAAGGTTAAGACCATCGAAGTAAAGATAAGTTCATAGCAGGATAAAAACAATGATGTTGATAAAAATGGTAAGAGACCGAGCTCGGGTAAGAATCAAGGACCATATAGAGGTTGTAGTCAAAACAATTTAATAAAATAAAAAATAACACTTAAAAAGGCGTTAACCCGAATAGTATACAATACGAATAGCGAGAAGGTGGGTAAACAAAAAGAAGAAAACAGAATCCCAAAAACTGAAATTGTTAGCTCTTAAACACGTCTTAAAACACGAATCTAAGTTAGCTAAAAACTTCCCGGCGCCGAAAAGAGAATGGCCTGCCTCGCTTTCGTGTTCCTTGGAAAAATATGCAGTATTTTGTTTTTTTACGTGTTATTTTTACATCGGTACCCTCTCGGCCCGGTAATCTTAGGTTTCCCATTACATACAGTCGGGAAGGAACTACTGAATATAACGATTAACGTCAACTCATCATCAGTTCCTACGCAGGAATCATGACTTTCCCGAAATCGGATCCAGTGTTTTTGCCTTCCACACATACAATGGATCTGATCCCAGCCGGCCGAACGCCTCGTGGCGACGCCGATGTGGCACGACAGGTGGTGGGTGCGAATATTCCCCGACCCGTGTATATAACCTCCACATTGACTCTGTACGGTAACACCCTGTATATATAGCCTCCACATTGACTCTGTACCGAACACCCTGTATATAGCCTCCACATTGACTCTGTACCGTACCCTCCCTGTATATAACCTCCACATTGACTCTGTACCGGTAATCCCCTGTAATATAGCCTCCACATTTGACCTCTGTAACCGTAACATCCCTGTATATAGCCTCCTCTATTGACTCTCTGTACCTAACACCCTGTATATAGCCTCCACATTGACTCTTGTACCCGTACACCCTGTATAAACCTCCATTTTGACTCTGTACGGTACCCCTCTTGTAGTTCTCCACATTGACTCTGTACCGGTACCCCCTGTATAATACTCCACATTGATCTGTACTGGTACCTCCCCTGTATATAGCCTCCACATTGACTCTGTACCGGTACCCCCTGTATATAACCTTGCTATTGTTATTTAATGCTGCTCTTTAATTATTTGTTACTTTTACTTTCAATTTTTTTCTTAACTTTAAAAACTGCATTGTTGGTTAAGGGCTTGTCAGTAAAGCATTTCACTGTAAGGTCTACTACACCTGTTGAATTCGGCGCATGGTGATAATTAACATTTGAAGATTCAACTCTTTGGCGCTTGAATGCCAAGCGTCACGTCTGGAGGAAACCTGGCACCATCCCTACGGTGAAGCATGGTGGTGGTGGCAGCATCAATGCTGTGGGATGTTTTTCAGCGGCAGAGACTGGGAGACCTGTCAGGATCAAGGCAAAGATGAACGGAGCAAAGTATAGAGAGATCCTTGACGAAAACCTGCTCCAGAGTGCTCAGGACCTCAGACTTAGGCGAGGGTTCACCTTCCCAAAGTAGGACAACGACCCTAAGCATACAACGCAGGAGTGGCTTCAGGACAAGTCTCTGAATGTCCTTGAGTGGCCCAGCCAGAGCCCGGATTTGAACCCGATCGAACATCTCTGGAGAGACCTGAAAATATAGAGACTTTGAGAGAGCGAGTCAACATCCAACATGACAGAGCTTGAGAGGATCTGTAGAGAAGAATGGGAGAAACTCCCCAAATACAGGTGTGCCAAGCTTGTAGCGTCATACCCATGAAGACTTGAGGCTGTAATCGCTGCCAAAGGTGCTTCAACAAAGTACTGAGTAAAGGGTCTGAATACTTATGTAAATGTGATATTTCATTTTTTATTATTTTAATTATTAGCAATTCTAAAAATAAAAAAAACGTTTTGTCAATATGGGGTATTGTGTGTAGATTGATGAGGGGGGAAAACACGATTTAATCCATTTTAGAGTAAGGTTGTAACCTAAAAAGGTGGACAAAGGTCTGGATAATTTCCGTAGGAACTGTAGGCCTACTTCAATGTAAAAGTTCAGCTGTTAAATTGGACTATAGAGGTATTATAAACCTCACTGCCTAGGATGTAGTAAAACTTGAAATACATATAGGCTTTTATTTACAATGTTACTAGGTCCAATTAAATGTGATGCACTGGTCATTTGTTGTATGGCTCCTTCAGGAATATGAACCCATATTCCTATTCTAAAATAGGAAAAAGATTCCCATGTCTAATTATTTTAGATTCTTAAAATAAAACACACAATCTGTCCGGGTTAGGGAGGGTCTGGCCGGCAGGGATGTGGCGGGCCGAGCGCAATGCACGCTGACACGTTCGCCAGGTGTACGGTGTTTCCTCCGACACGTTGGTGCGACTGGCTTCCGTGTTAAGTGAGCAGTGTGTCAAGAAGCAGTGCGGCTTGGCATGGTCGTGTTTCGGATAACGCACGGCTCTCGACCTTCGCCTCTCGTGAGTCCGTTACGGGAGTTGCAGCGATGAGACAAGACTAACTACCAATTGGAAATCACGAAATTGAGGACAAAAGTAAAAACAAAAAATAAGAAAATGCTTTTCGTCCTATCCGCCATTTGCACAAAATACTTCCTTGCCAACTTGCAATACAATATTTCAACCACTAGTAAAGGTGCATACATAGTAAAACGTTACGGGGAGGTGAGCACATGCTCACGTCAAATTACATTTGTATAAATGCCAACTTTAGRGGGGAAAACTGGCGCACGCACATGTTGGGATGTATTCTGTACGTACCCAAAGTTTACATATGAGGCCGAGAAGAAGGAGGAGGTAGAAGTAACTAGCTAACTTGGTTTGGCTAACATTAGCTATTAGCTGTGTACAAGGCCAGGGGATTGTATGAAAGAGAAACTCACATCTACTACTATGAGAGTTAGTTAGTACTCCCTTATTTCTCCCGATCATCATCTGTTATAAAATGACAATAATGCCTTGCTAGCTGACTTACTTTCCACTGTCGAAGCCCTGTTTCCTGAAGCGCTCTGCCCTGTTCTGAAAGAACTCCCTGAGTTTACCGTCATGCTGTGGATGTTTGGTC
The DNA here is from genome assembly GCF_002910315.2 of Salvelinus sp. IW2-2015. Taxonomy (NCBI): domain Eukaryota; kingdom Metazoa; phylum Chordata; class Actinopteri; order Salmoniformes; family Salmonidae; genus Salvelinus; species Salvelinus sp. IW2-2015. The sequence continues at coordinate 3,902 of NW_019950661.1, read as the reverse complement.
AGGACCTGTTGTTATATGAATTGAGGAGGAGCAGAAGGAGGTAGCAGAAGGAGGTAGATGAGGGGAGTTCTCATGTTATGTTGTTCTAGAGCCCTGAGGAGCAGAAGGAGGTAGATGAGGGGAGTTCTAATGTTCTGTTCTAGAGCCCTGAGGAGCAGAAGGAGGTAGATGAGGGGAGTTCTCATGTTCTGTTGTTCTAGAGCCCTGAGGAGCAGAAGGGAGTAAAGCTGAGGGGCAGTTCTAAGTTCTGTTCTAGAGCCCTGAGGCAGAAGGAGGTAGATGGAGGGGAGTTCTCATGTTCTGTTGTTCTAGAGCCCTGGGAGCAGAAGGAGGTAGATGAGGGGAGTTCTAATGTTCTGTTCTAGAGCCCTGAGGACAGTGGAGGGGATGAGGGGAGTTCTCATGTTCTGTTCTAGAGCCCTGAGGAGCAGAAGGAGGTGGATGAGGGGAGTTCTCATGTTCTGTTCTAGAGCCCTGAGGAGCAGAAGGAGGTGGATGAGGGGATTCTCATGTTCTGTTCTAGAGCCCTGAGGAGCAGAAGGAGGTAGATGAGGGAAGTTCTAATGTTCTGTTCTAGAGCCTGAGGAGCAGAAGGAGGTAGATGAGGGGAGTTCTAATGTTCTGTTCTAGAGCCCTGGGGAGCAGAAGGAGGTGGATGAGGGGAGTTCTCATGTTCTGTTCTCGAGCCCTGAGGAGCAGAAGAGGTGGATGAGGGGAGTTCTCATGTTCTGTTGTTCTAGAAGCCCTGAGGAGCAGAAGGAGGTAGATGAGGGGAGTTCTATGTTCTGTTGTTCTAGAGCCCGAGGAGCAGAAGGAGGTAGATGAGGGGAGTTCTAATGTTCTGTTCTAGAGCCCTGAGGAACAGAAGGAGGTGGATGAGGGGAGTTCTATGTTCTGTTCTCGAGCCCTGAGGAGCAGAAGGAGGTGGATGAGGGGAGTTCTCATGTTCTGTTCTCGAGCCCTGAGGAGCAGAAGGAGGTGGATAGGGGAGTTCTCAGTTCTTGTTCTAGAGCCCTGAGGAGCAGAAAGGAGGTGATGAGGGGAGTTCTAATTTCTGTTCTAGAGCCCTGAGGAGCAGAAGGAGGTGATGGGGAGTTCTAATGTTCTGTCTTAGAAGCCCTGAGGAGCAGAAGGAGGTAGATGAGGGAGTTCTAATGTTCTGTTCTAGAGCCCTGAGGAGCAGAAGGAGGTGATGAGTGGGAGTTCTCATGTTCTTTTGTTCTAGAGCCCTGAGGAGCAGAAGGAGGTGGATGAGGGGATTCTCATGTCTGTTCTGTTCTTCTAGAGCCCCGAGGAGCAGAAGGAGGTGGATGAGGGGAGTGATGCCTCTAAGTCAGAAATCAGTCTGGTTTACGAGATAGCCCTCAAGAGGAACCTGTCTGTCTGCTTCGAGGTAAGACACGCAACACTGTGGCTGTGTGTTATTGTCCCTGTGCGTCTTCCTCTGACCAGTAAAACTAAACAGCATCACTCATAACAAAACTATCACAAACAATGTTCTTATCCAGGCCTTTCACTATAATGTGTGTTTAATATTTAATTTATTCAACCTTCCCGTTGCCTTCACTCTCCCTCCGTACTCATACGTTATGATGGGACTAGTTTGAAGGGCCAGCTGTCCTTGTCATTTTCATAGCAGGGCTCGGTGACTCACCCAGGTAATTATGTTGCCATCACTCCCACAGAGTCCTGCACGGTTACCTTGTCTGATGGTCTCTGTGTGACCGTTGGTCTGATGTCTCTGACCTAGATCAATCTGTTTCACCCAGGAGTAGAACACAAGTCTGAATCGGTTTAGTCCAACCGTAGGTAGTTTAGCCTGTTTGTCCTTCGTCCAGCCCTTCATCTTTCTTTCACCTCTCTCCACCACTCCCTCCGTCCCTCCACACTAGAGAGAGAAGAGAGAGAGAAGGAAGGGAGAAGAGAGAGAGAAGAGAGGAGAGAGCGAGAAGGAATGAGAGAGAGAGAGGAGAGAGACAGAAAGAGAGAGAGAGACGGAGAGAGAAGAAGAGGAGAGAGAGAGAGAGAGAGAGAGAGAGAGAGAGAGAGAGAGAGAGAGAGAGAGAGAGAGAGAGAGATGGAAGGAGAAATAGGAGTTTACACAATATGTTTTAATATCTGAAACTCCTCCATCCTCTCCGTTGGCCTTTTATTATTGTTGTTAATCAGAGCATGATATTGGTTTCTGCTCTTCCGTGAACTTCAATATGAGTCACTCATTAAAACACATGTATCAGGTTTACAATGATTCAATCAATGTTGATTAGGTGTTGCCATGGCGCCCTCGGGGCAGTCTAGCTGGCCTGTTAACTCCAGCTAATTTGTTATTCAGTTTGTTATATTTAGTGTTTTTATTTGCAATTATTTTTCTGCAAGCTATTGGGTTTTTTGGAAGATAGATAGAGATGACAGAAGCCTGATGATCTGGGATCTGTTATTWTCAATAGCAGCAGTAAAATGACTGGTTAGATCTACTGGCCTGCCAGCTAACTTTACTGCCGGCTGTTAGCTTTGCCGATGCTGTTCTGATTGGAACGGGCCTTCCTTGTGGAGCTCCTGCCTGGGATTTCCTCTCAGGTCTCGGGTGTCTAGGACAAACTTGACTCGGTGCTGAACCAAATGGCTACCCGGAATATTAGCATTGTACCTTAACACCCTGTATATAGCCTCCACATTGACTCTGTACCGGTACCCCCTGTATATAGCCTCCACATTGACTCTGTACCGGTACCCCCTGTATATAGCCTCCACATTGACTCTGTACCAGTACCCCCTGTATATAGCCTCCACATTGACTCTGTACCGTAACACCCTGTATACAGTCTCCATATTGACTCTGTACCGGTACCCCCTGTATATAGCCTCCACATTGTACTGGTACCTGAGTGTTGGTAACTGTGGTCTGGAGTATTTAACTAAACTGAGTGGTGTTGGATCTGTGGTCTGGAGTATTTAACTAAACGGATTGGTGTTGGATCTGTGGTCTGGAGTATTTAACTAAGCTGAGTGGTGTTGGATCTGTGGTCTGGAGTATTTAACTAAGCTGAGTGGTGTTGGATCTGTGGTCTGGAGTATTTAACTAAACTTGTAATGTGGGTGTTGGACTCTGTGGTCTGGAGTAATTTCTAAGCTGATTGGTGTTGGATCCTGTGGTCCTGGAGTATTTAACTAAACTGATTGGTGTTTGGATCTGTGGTCTGGAGTTTTACTAAGCTGTTGGTGTTTGGATCTGTGGTCTGGAAGTAATTTATACTAAGCTGAGTGGTGGTAAACCTGTGGTCTGGAGTATTTAACTAAGCTGAGTGGTGGTAACTGTGGTCTGGAGTATTTACTTAAGCCTGAGTGGTGGTAAACTTGGTGGTCTGGAGTATTTAACTAAGCTGAGTGGTGGTACTCGGTCTGGGAGTAATTTAACTAAGCTGAGTGGTGGTAACTGGGTCTGGAGTATTTAACTAAGCTGAGTGGTGGGTAACTGGGTCTGGAGTATTTAACTAAGCTGAGTGGTGGTAAACTGCGGTCTGGAGTATTTAACTAAGCTGAGTGGTGGTAACTGTGGTCTGGAGTATTTAACATAACTGAGTGTTGGTAACTGGTGGTCTGGAGTATTTAACTAAGCTGGAGTGGTGGTAACTGCGGTCTGGAGTATTTAACTAAGCTGAGTGGGTGGTAACTGTGGTCTGGAGTATTTAAATAAGCTGAGCTGGTGGGGTAAAACTGTGGTCTGGAGTATTTAACTAAGCTGAGTGGTGGGTAACTGTGGTTCTGGAGTATTTATCTAAGGCTGAGTGGGTGGTAACTGCGGTCTGGAGTATTTAACTAAGCTGAGTGGTGTTGGATCTGTGGTCTGAGTATTTAACTAAGCTGAGTGGTGTTTGGAATCTGTGGTCTGGAGTAATTTAAAC
>NW_019950660.1:7214-14914 GCF_002910315.2 Salvelinus sp. IW2-2015 | reverse complement strand
CGTGGTGGATGTGTTGTAGACCTGAGGGCCCCGTGTTGAGGGTCAGCGTGGTGGATGTGTTGTAGACCCCTGAGGGCCCCGTGTTGAGGGTCAGCGTGGTGGATGTGTTGTAGACCCCTGAGGGCCCCGTGTTGAGGTCAGCATGGTGGATGTGTTGTAGACCCCTGAGGGCCCCAGTGTTGAGGGTCAGCATAGTGGATGTGGTTGTAGACCCTGAGGGCCCGTGTGAGGGTCAGCATGGTGGATGTGTTGTAGACCCTGAGGGCCCCGTGTTGAGGGTCAGCGTGGTGGATGTGTTGTCAGACCCCTGAGGGCCCCGTGTTGAGGTCAGCATGGTGGATGTGTTGTAGACCCTGAGGCGCCCGTGTTGAGGGTCAGCCATGGTGGAATGTTTGTAGACCCCTGAGGGCCCCGTGTTGAGGGTCAGCATGGTGGATGTGTTGTAGACCCTGAGGGCCCCGTGTTGAGGGTCAGCGTGGTGGATGTGTTGTAGACGCCCTGAGGGCCCCGTGTTGAGGGTCAGCATGGTGGATGTGTTGTAGCACCTGAGGGCCCCGTGTTGAGGGTCCAGCGTGGTGGATGTGTTGTAGACCCTGAGGGCCCCGTGTTGAGGGTCAGCGTGGTGGATGTGTTGTAGACCCCTGAGGGCCCTGTGTTGAGGGTCAGCATGGTGGATGTGTTGTAGACCCCTGAGGGCCCAGTGTTGAGGGTCAGCATAGTGGATGTGTTGTAGACCCCTGAGGGCCCCGTGTTGAGGGTCAGCATGGTGGATGTGTTGTAGACCCTGAGGGCCCCGTGTTGAGGGTCAGCGTGGTGGATGTGTTGTAGACCCCTGAGGGCCCCGTGTTGAGGGTCAGCATGGTGGATGTGTTGTTAGACCCCTGAGGGCCCCGTGTTGAGGGTCAGCATGGTGGATGTGTTGTAGACCCCTGAGGGCCCCGTGTTGAGGGTCAGCGTGGTGGATGTGTTGTAGACCCCTGAGGGCCCCGTGTTGAGGCTCAGCGTGGTAGATGTGCTGTAGACCCTGAGGGCCCCGTGTTGAGGGTCAGCGTGGTGGATGTGTTGTAGACCCCTGAGGGCCCCGTGTTGAGGGTCAGCGTGGTGGATGTGTTGTAGACCCTGAGGGCCCCGTGTTGAGGTCAGCGTGGTGATATGTTGGAGACTCCTAAGGGCCCAGCGTGGTGGATATGTTGGAGACTCCTAAGGCCCCGCGTGGTGGATATGTTGGAGAGTAACATTTCCTATGTTGTGTGGATAGAGGAGATGATTCTTTATTTATAGAACAATGTGATAACGCTGAATAATGAACTTTTATAAGTTCTTCCACGACTCCAAGGCCAGTAGGTCTACAGTGGCATACTTGACTTTATTGAAGAAACATGACTGAATTGGAAAGAAATGTGGTAGAGACAGTAATTCCTTACGATCTGGAAATCGTTAGCGAAACAAAGAAATCGAGCGAAAGGTGCTTTGTTATAATACGATGTATAAATTGTCTATCACTGTTGCTGCATTCCGTATCATTTTCATTTTACAATGTGTTTCAGGTAATTAAAGTTGCTCTTCAATAACTTTATAACTTTATGGTTTAGTAGTTGTCCTGCAAATAAATGTGTTAATTAAATCATCACATTTCCTCATTTCTTTTTTTTCTACCTAACCACTATATCTTAGACAACACAGAAAAATATGTTTCAAGCAATTGTAGTTGTAATGAAGGCCTGACAACATATTAATTCTGTGTAGGTGAACGCAGAGTGGTCTCACAGGTTGGACAGGTTTCTGTTTCAGAGACTACTGACGCCACCAACAATCATACTGACACAGAACAATCATACTGACACAGAACAATCACACAGCATCATTCAGAACACCAGACAACCACTGACAGCTGACCCTCAACACGGGGCCCTCAGGGGTCTACAACACTTCCAGGTTAGAAACAGTCTGTTTTTAAGCCTGGATTCCTAGTACCTTGATATTATTGTTGGATTTGATTTTAATAGCTAACATTTCGTTGGTGATAATAAATAGATAAGCCGATAGTCAATAAAATTCAATCAATCAAATGTATTTATAAAGCCCTTCTTACATCAGCTGATGTCTCAAAGTGCTGTACAGAAACCCAGCCTAAAACCCCAAACAGCAAGCAATGCAGGTGTAGAAGCACGGTGGCTAGGAAAAACTCCCTAGAAAGGCCCAAACCTAGGAAGAAACCTAGAGAGGAACCAGGCTCTGAGGGGTGGCCAGTCCTCTTCTGGCTGTGCCAGGTGGAGATTATAACAAAGCAATGCAGGTGTAGAAGCACGGTGGCCAAAACCTAGGAAGAAACCTAGAGAGGAACCAGGCTCTGAGGGGTGGCCAGTCCTCTTCTGGTTTCCTAGATTTTTCCTAGTGTTCTATTGTTTCCAATATTTATCTTATATTATCTCCAATGTAACGTCCATGTAAAAAAAACTGTCTGATCACAATGCATAATACAATAATATAATCATTTAAATTATATGTGCTATTTCTTTTGCTAGGATTTTTGCATCACAACACTGAAGTGTAAAGGACCTCCATGTTTTAGATAGACTGGATCGTTATACCTACCACCTGGGTCCACCTGGGTCTACCTGGGTCTACCTGGGTCCACCTGGGTCCACCTGGGTTCACCTGGGTCCACCTGGGTCCACCTGGGTCTACCTGGGACCACCTGGGACTACCTGGGTCTACCTGGGACCACCTGGGACTACCTGGGACCACCTGGGTTCACCTGGGTCCTGTTTCAGTAATGAAATCAGACCTGAGTACCTGACAGGAAGGGTTACTAATACTGGATCGTTATACCTACCACCTGGGTCCACCTGGGTCTACCTGGGTCCACTTGGGTCCACCTGGGACCACCTGGGTCCACCTGGGTCCACCTGGGACCACCTGGGCTCACCTGGGACCACCTGGGACCACCTGGGACCACCTGGGTCCTGTTTCAGTAATGAAATCATACCTGAGTACCTGATAGGAGGGGTTAAAATCTGCTAATAGTGGATCTTTGAGTAGATCAAATAAGGTTTCATATACCTCAACTGGTATGCCATCCAGCCCTGAAGCTTCCCCTGGCCTAAAGGCTTTCATTGCATCAATACATTCCTCCTCTGCAATTTGGCATCATACAAGTTGTCACGATCGTGTGGAGGATTGACGGACCAAAACGCAGCAGTAGGAAAATAAGCCATCTTCTTTTTATTAAGAAGAAGGAGAACCGAAAACAAAACACTCTTACAAAACAAACAAACGACCGTGAAGCTAATAAACGTAGTGCACATACAGGCTACAAACGTTCAGACATAGACAATTACCCACATCAAACGAAAGCCTATGGCTACCTTAAATAGGGCTCCCAATCAGAGACAACAGAAATCAGCTGTCTCTAATTGGGAACCCATTCAGGCAACCATAGACTCTCCTAGACAACTTACACCCAACATAGACACAGCTAGACACATACACTCAACACAAACCCATACACTACACCCAACACCCCCTTTACCATATAACCACCCAAAACCGATAAAACACAAACATTCCCCATGTCACACCCTGACCTAACTAAAATAATAAAGAAAACAAAGAATACTAAGGCCAGGGCGTGACACAAGTCTTTCTGTACAGCTGTTAATGTTACACCACTATGAGGAAAAAATTCCTTCCAATTAACTTCAGTTAGTGGAAATGGAGGAGACTGAAAAGAGAACATATAACTTAAAATATTTTGCTTCCTCTTTCAAAGTATCGTTTGGTGAATCATGGATCACTCTGTAATTTGTAACAAGTTTCTGTAAATTATTTTTGGTCGCATTTCCATGTTGAAGATTCTAAAATAATTTGGTGCAATTTTTTCCCATATACCATCCAATTAGCTTTATTTTTATAATATATTACACTTGATCTTGTTGAATACGTTCCTCCATTTCTTTTTGTTTTCCCTCTATCTCATTCTGTACCTCTATGGTACAGTTTGTATTGCCGTCTATCTGGACTGTTAGTTCTTCTAGTTCATTTGTTAATATGAACTCTTTTAACCAAAATAGTTTTTTTGTTTTAAACATGAGTATTGAATGACCTCTAAAGGCACATTTTAAAGTACCTATGTTCCTTCCTCTTGGTAAAAAACAGGAAGTCATCCAGTAAGATGTGATAAAAATTCCAATATCCTCTCCCACGTGGATCCTCTCCCACGTGGATCCTCTCCCACGTGGATCCTCTCCCAGGTGGATCCTCTCCCAGGTGGAGCCTCTCCCACGTGGACCCTCTCCCAGGTGGATCCTCTCCCACGTGGATCCTCTCCCACATGGATCCTCTCCCACATGGAAATTCTGTAAGAGTAATGTGGATGCCAATTATTTGACGATCCAACCACATTCTGCATCCTATCAAAACTGTTTAACATGTTGGTGCCAGGATAGAAGAAAGTAATGAAGACGACTAGCTTGATTAAGCCTACAGTAGCTCTTACCAGTAGCTCTTATCAGTAGCTCTTACCAGTAGCTCTTACCAGTAGCTCTTACCAGTAGCTCTTACCAGTAGCTCTAATCAGTAGCTCTTACCAGTAGCTCTTATCAGTAGCTCTAATCAGTAGCTCTAATCAGTAGCTCTTACCAGTAGCTCTTATCAGTAGGCTCTTACCAGTAGCTCTTATCAGTAGCTTCTTACCAAGTAGTCTGTCTAATCAGTGCTCTTACAGTAGCCTTACCAGTAGCTCCTAATCAGTAGCTCTTACCAGTAGCTCTACTCAGTAGCTCTTACCAGTATGCTCTAATCAGTAGCTCTTACCAGTAGCCTCTTACCAGTAGCTCTTATCAGTAGCTCTTATCAGTAGCTCTTACCAGTAGCTCTTATCAGTAAGCTCTTTACCAGTAGCTCTAATCAGTGCTCTTACCAGTAGCTCTCCAGTAGCTCTTACCAGTAGCTCTAATCAGTAGCTCTTACCAGTAGCTCTTACCAAGTAGCTCTTCCAGTAGCTCTTTATCAGTAGCTCTTACAGTAAGCTCTTACCAGTAGCTCTTATCAGTAGCTCAATCAGTAGCTCTTTACAGTAGCTTATCAGTAGCTCTTACAGTAGCTTAATCATAGCTCTTATCAGTAGCTCTTACCAGTAGCTTCTTACCAGTAGCTCTTATCCATTAAGAATGTTTTATATATTGTATTTAACTAGGCAAGTCAGTTAAGAACAAATTCTTATTTCAATGACAGCCTACCGAGGAACAGTGGGTTAACTGGCTTGTTCAGGGGCAGAACGACAGATTTTGACCTTGTCAGTTAGGGGATTCGATCTAGCAACCTTTCTGGTTACTAGTCCAACGCTCTAACCACTAGGCTACCTGCGCCCCTCCCCTCTAACCACTAGGCTACCTGCCGCCCCTCCCTCTAACCACTAGGCTACCTGCGCCCTCCCTCTAACCACTAGGCTACCTGCCTCCCCAGTATGACTGTAGGGTATGACTCATTGCCATAGTAGATTTGCCATGGTAACAAGGAAATGAATGCTTTATTTCAGTTACTAGTCCAACGCTCTAACCTAGCTACCTGCGCTAAGCCTAGCTACCTGCGCGCCTCCCTCTAACCACTAGGCTACCCCGCGCCCCTCTAACCACTAGGCTACCTGCCGCCCCTCTAACCACTAGGCTACCTGCCGCCCTCCACTCTAACCACTAGGCTACCTGCCGCCCCCATCTAACCACTAGGCTACCTGCGCTACTCCGCCCCTCTAACACTAGGCTACCCTGCCGCCCTCCTCTAACCACTAGGCTCCTGCCGCCCCTCCACTCTAACCACTAGGCTACCTGCCGGCCCCTCTAACCACGAGGCTCCTGCCGCCCCAGTATGATGTAGGGTATCGGCTGTAGGGTATGACTGTAGGGTATGACTGTAGGGTATGACTGTAGGGTATGACTGTAGGGTATGACTGTAGGGTATGGCTGTAGGGTATGGCTGTAGGGTATGACTGTAGTGTATGGCTGTAGGGTATGGCTGTAGGCGTTAATGGCTGTAGGGTATGACTGTAGGGTATGACTGTAGGGTATGCTTGTGGGTATGACTGTAGGGTATGACTGTAGGGTATGACTGTAGGGTATGGACTGTAGGGTATGGCTGTAGGGTATGCTGTAGGGTATGACTGTAGGGTATGTATGCAGGGTATGACTGTAGGGTATGACTGTAGGGTATGGCTGTAGGGTATGGCTGTAGGGTATGACTGTAGTGTATGACTGTAGGGTATGACTTGGTGGGTATGACTGTAGGGTATGGCTGTAGGGTATGGCTGTAGGGTATGGCTGTAGGGTATGGCTGTAGGGTATGATGTAGTGTATGACTGTAGGGTATGATGTAAGGTATGACTGTAGGGTATGGCTGTAGGGTATGGCTGTAGGGTATACTGTAGTGTATGACTGTGGGTATGACTGTAGGGTATGACTGTAGGGTATGGCTTAGGGTATGACTGTAGGGTATGGCTGTAGGGTATGGCTGTAGGGTATGACTCAGGGTAATTCCCAATCTGGCCCTCAAACCATCACGGTCACTAACTAATCCCCAGTTTCCAATTGGCTCATTCATCCCCTCCTCTCCCTGTAACTATTCCCCAGGTCGTTGCTGCAAATGAGATGTGTTCTCAGTCAACTTACCTGGTAAAATAACGGTAAAATAAATAAAATAAAAAATAAATAAAAAAATGACTGTAGGGTATGACTGTAGGGTATGACTGTAGGGTATGACTGGGTAAACAAGGAAATGCTTATTTCAGTTGTATTGAATGATTGTCCAACAGATAAATCACCTCCTCAAGATCCCCTTTCTGCCTGCATTCCATCTAGCCTGAAGCAGTCTGTTGTGTTGCCCATTAAAGATGGACTCCAGTCTATACTACACTATCCTATATAACTACTGACCTGAGCAGTCTGTTGTGTTGCCCATTAAAGATGGACTCCAGTCTATACACACTATCTATAATAACTACTGACCTGAGCAGTCTGTTGTGTTGCCCATTAAAGATGGACTCCAGTCTATAACACTATCCTATATAACTACTGACCTGAGCAGTCTGTTGTTGTGCCCATTAAAGATGGACTCCAGTCTATACACACTATGCTAATATAACTACTGACCTGAGCAGTCTGTTGTGGTTGCCCATTAAAGATGGACTCCAGTCTATACAACTATCCTATGTAACTACTGACCTGAGCAGTCTGTTTGTGTTGCCCATTAAAGATGGACTCCAGTCTATACAACTATCCTGTATAACTACTGACCTGAGCAGTCTGTTATGTTGCCCATTAAAGATGGACTCCAGTCTATACACACTATCCTGTATAACTACTGACCTGAGCAGTCTGTTATGTTGCCCATTAAAGATGGACTCCAGTCTATACACACTATCCTTATAACTACTGACCTGAGCAGTTGTTTGTTGCCCATTAAAGATGGACTCCAGTCTATACACACTATCCTTATAACTACTGACCTGAGCAGTCTGTTGTGTTGCCATTAAAGATGGACTCCCAGTCTATACACACTATCCTATATAACTACTGACCTGAGCAGTCTTGTTATGTTGCCCATTAAAGATGGACTCCAGTCTATACACACTATCCTATATAACTACTGAGCTGGCAGTCTGTTGTGTTGCCCATTAAAGATGGACTCAGTCTATACACACTTATCCT